>NW_028318332.1:242500-542500 GCF_062004578.1 Staurois parvus
AGACTGACAACAGAAAAAGAACAAGTGGTTCTTCAACTCGGTCCTTTTTCTTTTCATCAGAGGGTAAATCTATGTTTATATCATGCTTTTTAAAATTTGCATACTGTTGATTAGCTAAATACCTCCGTTGGAAGTCTGGTCCAAGCATTCACTGCTCTATGATACAATAAAACATAACCTTTGAACTTTTCTGCTGCTAGTTAAGGTTATGCTATGGAGAGGGAGGGAGAGAGGAAGAACGAGAGAGGGGGGGGAACGAGAGAGGGGGGGGGAGGAAGGGGAAGAACGAGAGAGGGGGGAGGGGAAGAACGAGAGAGGGGGGGAGGAGGGGAAGAACGAGAGGGGGGGAGGGGAAGAACGAGAGGGGGGGGAGGGAGGGGAAGAACGAGGGGGGGGGAGGGAGGGGAAGAACGAGGGGGGGGGGAGGGAGGGAAGAACGAGGGGGGGGGAGGGAGGGGAAGAACGAGAGGGGGGGGAGGGAGGGGAAGAACGAGAGGGGGGGGAGGGAGGGGAAGAACGAGAGGGGGGGGAGGGAGGGGAAGAACGAGAGGGGGGGGAGGGAGGGGAAGAACGAGAGAGGGGGGGAGGGAGGGGAAGAACGAGAGGGGGGGAGGGGAAGAACGAGAGGGGGGGGAGGGAGGGGAAGAACGAGAGGGGGGGAGGGAGGGGAAGAACGAGAGAGGGGGAGGGAGGGGAAGAAAGAGAGAGGGGGGAGGGAGGGGAAGAAAGAGAGGGGGGAGGGAGGGGAATAATGAGAGGGGGGAGAATGAGAGGGGGGAGGGGAAGAACGAGAGAGGGGGGGGAAGAACGAGAGAGGGGGGAGGGGAAAACGAGAGGGGGGGAGGGGAAGAAGGAGAGGGGGGGGAAGAACAAGAGAGGGGAGGGGAAGAACAAGAGAGGGGGGGGAAGAACAAGAGGGGGGGGAAGAACAAGAGGGGGGGGAAGAACAAGAGAGGGGGGAGGGGAAGAACAAGAGAGGGGGGAGGGAGGGGAAGAACGAGAGAGGGAGGGGAAGAACGAGAGAGGGGGGGAGGGAGGGAAGAACGAGAGAAAGGGGGGGACGGGAAGAGCAAGAGAGGAGGGGGAAGAGCAAGAGAGGAGGGGAGAGGGGAAGAGCCAGAGAGAGAGAGAGAGAGAGAGAGAGAGGGGGGGAGCAAGAGAGAGAGAGGGGGGAAGAGCAAGAGAGAGGGGGAGAGGGGAAGAGAGAGAGGGGAAGAGAGAGAGGGGAAGAGAGAGAGGGGAAGAGCGAGAGAGGGGGGGAGAGCGAGAGAGAGGGGGGAGAGCGAGAGAGAGGGGGGGAGAGGGGAAGAGCGAGAGAGAGGGGGGAGAGGGGAAGAGCGAGAGAGAGGGGGGAGAGGGGAAGAGCGAGAGAGAGGGGGGAGAGGGGATAGCGCGCGAGAGAGAGGGGGAGAGGGGATAGCGCGCGAGAGAGGGGGGGAAGAGCGCACGTGAGAGAGGGGGAAGAGCGAGAGGGGGGGAAGAGCGAGAGAGAGGGGGCGAGAGAGAGAGGGGGAGCGAGAGAGAGGGGGAGCGAGAGAGAGAGGGGGGGGGCGAGAGAGAGGGGGGAGCGAGAGAGAGGGGGGAGCGAGAGAGGGGGGAGCAAGAGAGAGAGGGGGGAGCGAGAGAGAGGGGGGGCGAGAGAGAGGGGGGGCGAGAGAGAGGGGGGCGAGATAGAGAGGGGGGCGAGAGAGAGGGGGGAGCGAGAGAGAGGGGGGAGCGAGAGAGAGAGGGGGGGAGCAAGAGAGAGAGGGGAAGAGAGAGAGAAAGATAGAGGGGGAAGAGCAAGGGAGGGAGAGAGAGGGGGAGAGGGAGAAGAGAGAGGGGGACGAACGAGAGAGAGAGGGAGGAAGAGCGAGAGAGAGGAGGAAAGTGAGAGAGACTGAGGGGGGAAGAGACAGAGAGGGGCGGAGAGAGATAGAGAGGGGAAGAGCGAGAGAGACAGGGAGGAAGAGAGAGAGCAAGAGAGGGAAGAGTGAGAGCAAGAGAGGGAAGAGTGAGAGAGAGATAGAGGGGGAAAGGGAGAGAGATATAGAGGGGGAAGAGTGAGAGAGAGATAGAGGGGGAAAGGGAGAGAGATATAGAGGGGGAAAAGCGAGAGAGAGAGAGGGGGGCAGAGAAAAAGAGAGATGGGGAAGAGAGGGGGGAAGAGCGAGAGAGGGGGGAAGAGCGAGAGAGGGGGGAAGAGCGAGAGAGGGGGGAAGAGCGAGAGAGGGGGGAAGAGCGAGAGAGGGGAGGAGGAGAGAGAGAGGGGGGAGGGGGAGAGAGAGGGGGGAGGGGGAGAGAGAGGGGAAGAGCGGGAGAGAGAGCGAGGGGGAAGAGCGGGAGAGAGAGCGAGGGGGAAGAGCCGGGAGAGAGAGCGAGGGGGAGCGAGAGAGAGAGGGGAAGAGCGAGAGCGAATGAGAGGGGGAGAAAGCGAGGGGGAAGAGTGCGCGCGAGAGAGGGAAGAGCGAGAGAGAGAGAGGGGGGGGAAGAGAAAGAGAGAGGGGGGAAGAGAAAGAGAAAGAGGGGGGGCGAGAAAGAGAGAGAGAGGGGGGTGAGAAAGAGAGAGAGAGGGGGGGCGAGAAAGAGAGGGGGGCGAGAAAGAGAGAGGGGGGGAAGAGAAAGAGAGAGGCGGGAGGAGAGAGGGGGAGGGGGGAAGAGAGAGAGGGGAGGAGAGAGGGGGAGGGGGGAAGAGAGAGAGGGGAAGAGAAAGAGAGAGAGAGAGGGGAAGAGAAAGAGAGAGAGAGAGGGGAGAGGGGGGAGAAGAGAGAGGGGGGAAGAGAGAGGGGAAGAGAGAGGGGGGAGAAAGAGAGATAGGGGGGAGAAAGAGAGATAGGGGGGGGGAAAGAGAGATAGGGGGGAAGAGAGAGAGGGGGAGAGGGGGGGAAGAGAGAGAGGGGGAGAGGGGGGAAGAGAGAGAGGGGGAGAGGGGGGAAGAGAAAGAGAGAGGGGGGAAGAGAAAGAGAGAGAGGGGGGAGAGAGGGGGAAGAGAGAGGGGGAGAGAGGGGGGAAGAGAGAGGGGGGAAGAGAGAGAGGGGGGAGAGAAAGAAAGAGAGAGGGGGGAAGAGAGAGAGAGGGGGAGAGAAAGAAAGAGAGAGGGGGAAGAGAGAGAGGGGGGGGAGAGAAAAAGAGAGGGGGAAGAGAGAGAGATGGGGGGAGAGAGAGAAGAGAAGAGAGAGAGAGAGATGGGGAAGAGGGGGGGGCGAGAGAGGGGGTGAGAAAGAGAGAGAGAGGAGAAGAGGGAGAGGGAGGAGAAGAGAGAGCGAGGGGAGAAGAGAGAGAGAGGGGGGAGAAGAGAGAGGGGGAGAAGAGAGAGAGAGAGGGGGAGAAGAGAGAGGGGGGAGAAGAGAGAGAGAGATGGGGGGAGAGAGAGTGGGGTGGAGTGAGGGAGGGGGTGTGGAGAGCGAGAGAGAGAGGGGGAGCAAGAGAGAGGGGGGGAGAGAGGGGGAGAGAGGGGGAGAGCGAGAGAGAGGGGGAGAGCGAGAGAGAGGGTGGGGAGCGAGAGAGGGGGAGAGCGAGAGAGGGGGGGCGAGAGAGAGGGGGGAGAGCGAGAGAGGGGGAGAGCGAGAGAGAGGAAGGGGAGCGAGAGAGAGGAAGGGGAGCGAGAGAGAGGGGGGAAGAGCGAGAGAGAGGGGGGAAGAGCGAGAGAGAGGGGGGAAGAGCGAGAGAGAGGGGAAGAGCGAGAGAGAGAAAGGGGGAGAGCGAGAGCGAGAGAGAGAGAGGGGAGAGTGAGAGAGGGGCGAGCGAGAGAGAGAGGGGGGAGCGAGGGAGAGGCGGAGAGAGGGAAGAGCAAGAGAGAGGGGGAGCGAGAGTGAGGGGGAGCGAGAGAGGGGGGGAAGAGAAAGAGAGAGGGGGGAAGGGGAAGAGAGAGAGGGGGGAAGAGAGAGAGGGGGAGAGAGAGAGAGGGGGAAGAGAGAGAGGGGGGGAAGAGAGAGAGGGGGGAAGAGAGAGAGAGGGGGAAGAGAGAGAGAGGGGGAAGAGAGAGAGGGGGGAAGAGAGAGAGGGGGGGAAGAGAAAGAGAGGGGGGAAGAGAAAGAGAGAGGGGGGGGAGAGGGGGGAGAGAGAGGGGGGAAGAGAAAGAGAGAGAGATGGGGGAGAGGGGGGAAGAGAGAGAGAGGGGAGAGAAAGAGAGAGGGGGAGAAGAGAAAGAGAGAGGGGGGAGAGAAAGAGAGATAGGGGGAGAGAAAGAGAGATAAGGGGAGAGAAAGAGAGAGAGGGGGGGAAGAGAAAGAGAGAGAGGGGGGGAAGAGAGGGGGGGAGGGGAAGAGAGAGGTGGAAGAGAGAGAGGGGGAAGAGAAAGAAAGAGAGAGGGGGAAGAGAGATGGGGGAGAGAGAGAAGAGAGAGAGAGATGGGGGGGAGAGAAGAGAGAGAGAGAGAGAGAGAGAGAGAGATGGGGAAGAGGGGGTGAGAGAGAGGGGGGTGAGAAAGAGAGAGGGAGGAGAAGAGAGAGCGAGGGGAGAAGAGAGGGAGAGAGGGGAGAAGAGAGAGGGGGGGGAAGAGAGAGAGAGATGGGGGAAGAGAGAGAGGGGGGAAGAGAGAGAGGGGGGAAGAGAGAGAGATGGGGGAAGGGAGGGGGGGTGGAGCGAGGGAGGGGGTAAGGAGAGCGAGAGAGGGGGGAAGAGCGAGAGAGGGGGGAGCGAGAGAGAGCGAGAGAGGGGGGGAGAGGGGAGAGCGAGAGAGAGAGGGGGAAGAGTGAGAGAGAGAGAGGGGGAAGAGCGAGAGAGAGGGGGGGTAGAGCGAGAGAGAGGGGGAGCGAGATAGAGAGGGGGAAGAGCGAGATAGAGAGGGGGAAGAGCGAGATAGAGAGGGGGGAAGAGCGAGATAGAGAGGGGGGAAGAGCGAGATAGAGAGGGGGGAAGAGCGAGAGAGAGGGGGGAGAGAGAGGGGGGGAGAGTGAGAGAGGGGGCGAGTGAGAGAGAGGGGGAGAGCGAGGGAGAGGGGGAGAGAGGGAAGAGCAAGAGAGAGAGGGAAGAGCAAGAGAGAGAGGGGGAGAGCAAGAGAGAGAGGGGGAGAGCAAGAGAGAGAGGGGGAGAGCGAGAGAGAGGGGGAGAGCGAGAGAGGGGGGAGAGCGAGAGAGGGGGGAGAGCGAGAGAGAGAGAGGGGGGAAGAGCGAGAAGGAGGGGAAGAGCGAGAAAGAGAGGGGGAAGAGCAAGAGAGGGGGGAAGAGCAAGAGAGGGGGAAGAGCGAGAGAGAGGGGAAGAGCGAGAAAGAGAGGGGGAAGAGCGAGAGAGAGAGGGGGGGAAGAGCAAGAGAGAGAGGGGGGCGAGCGAGAGAGAGGGGGGGGAAGAGCAAGGGGAAAGAGCGAGAGAGAGGGGAAAGAGCGAGAGAGAGGGGGGGAGGGCGAGGGAAGAGCAAGGGGGGAGGGGGGAATAAGTGGGAGAGAGAGATGGGGAGAGAGAGATGGGGAGAGGGGGGAGAGAGGGGGAGAGGGGGGGAGGGAGGGGGAGAGAGAGAGGGGAGAGAGAGAGGGGGAGATAGGGGAGGGAGGGAAAGGGGAGAGAGGGGAGGGGGGAGGGGGAGAGAGAGGGGGAGAGAGGGGAGGGGGGAGGGAGGGAGAGAGAGGGGGGAGAGAGGGAGAGGTGGGAGGGAGGGAGGGAGGGAGGGGGAGAGGTGGGAGGGAGGGAGGGAGGGAGGGAGGGAGGGGGAGAGGTGGGAGGGAGGGAGGAGGGAGGGAGATAGGAGGGGTGGAGAGAGAGAGATAGGAGAGAGGGAAAGGGAGAGAGGAGGGAGGGAGAGAGAGGGAGAGAGAGAGAGAGGGGGAGGGAGAAAGAGAGAGGAGGGAGAAAGAGAGAGGGGGGAGAGAGAGGAGGGGGAGAGGGGGGAGGAGAGAGAGGGGATGGGGAGAGAGAGAGGAGGGAGAGAGAGGAGGGAGGGAGAGAGGAGGGAGGGAGAGAGGAGGGAGGGAGAGAGGAGGGGGAGAGAGGGGAGAGAGGGGGAGAGAGGGGGAGAGAGGAGGGAGAGAGAGGGGGAAGAGAGAGAGGAGGGAGAGAGGGGGAGAGAGGGGGGAAGAGAGAGGGGGGAGAGAGGGGGGGAAGAGAGAGGGGGGAGAGAGAGGGGGGAAGAGAGAGAGGGGGGAGAGAAAGAAAGAGAGAGGGGGGAAGAGAGAGAGAGAGGGGGAGAGAAAGAAGAGAGAGGGGGAAGAGAGAGAGGGGGGAGAGAAAGAAAGAGAGGGGAAGAGGAGAGAAGAGAGAGAGAGGGAAGAGAAGAGAAAGAGAGATGGGGAAGAGGGGGGGGCGAGAGAGGGGGGTGAGAAAGAGAGAGAGAGGAGAAGAGGGAGAGGGAGGGAAGAGAGAGAGGAGAGAGAGGAGGAGAGAGAGAGGGGGAGAAAGAGGAGGGAGGGAGGAGAGGAGGGGGAGAGGGGGGAGAGGAGAGGGGGGGTGACTATATTGTGAATATTTCTATGTTCAATAGTTAGGTGCAGCTGCCCATAGCTTCTTGAGTGTGTATCTAAATCCCTGTGACATAACATCACTATCCTTTTGTTAATATCTCATATGCACAGTGACAGATGCTGCTGTATGTGTTTAGTGGTCACCTTCCAGTATATTAGTAGGTGAACCTGTTTATTTCAATAGAGTTTATATGCAGCTCTTGTTATTTTAGTTTACCCTGTCTCTTCTGGTCTGGGATTTTATAGCTAGTTTTAGCTCAGGGCTCAATAACCAACATAGAATAGAGCACGGTTAGGCATTTGATGGCCACTTCCAGTAGTTAGAAATCCAAAACCATAACAGATTAGACGCTACTAGGGACTACACACAGAGTAGATAGGCTGACTCTGAGTTCCATTGCTACACCACGGTTTCTGTTGATGAAAAGCTGCATTCCAGACTGGTTGGAATCCAGCTGGAGGGTCTCCGCATTAGTACAGATCTTGTTTGCAGGTCTCCAATACCTAGACGAGCGCCACATCATGATCATCCTCAGATGCATCTACAACTGGACTTTGCTGCAATATTCATCTGGAGGTATCTCTATTAATAACTATATATACCAGCATATATGTGCACAATTCCACCAGGACTCTTGTAAGACCTTTGCTGATAATAGCTGTTTGTACATTGGATGTTTGTACTATTAACATTTTCTTATATAAAGCTTGTACTATTTCCATACTGGTGTACATCTATATATATGCTGGTTGTAGTTCCTCAACTCTCAAATACTTTGTTTAGATTACTGGTTAATCTCCGAGGCAGGGATCTCCTTCACCCACAGAGGCCCTACTGCCATCTTTATTATCAAACACTCCCACTTAGCAGAGGTTCAGGTTCTCTTATTGACATACAGGTTTAGTACAATATCCTGTTTGGGGAGGACCATTTGCCATAACCCTCCCAAAAAGAGGGCTACATTCTTATTACAATTTTTAATGTTACCCAATATATTTTTGCATAATTTCTGTTGTCTTTTTCTGGACTATCATCTCAATATCTTTTTTTGTAAGAGAATTTTCCAGAAGTGGATACAGTATCCTACGCTAGTATCCAAGACCTTTGTGAGTTCTTGATCAGTTTATGATTATTATGGTTTCCTTTTTGAAGCAGTGGTTTCAGTTTTAAAAATTCAGTCTATATTACTAGCAGCATGTTGGAGTGTAAGTAAACCAAGACTCTATTTTTGGCAGCATGTCAGCATTTATCAACATATAAAATTTCCTATGTTTTTTTTTTTTCTTACCTAGAGATTCTGTTAATGACAGCACTTCCAGTTGTAGGCTGACTACAGTGAGCCACTGCCATGTAATTAGCATCAGAGTTGTCACCTTGTCATAAGCAAGCTTTTAGCTGGCCATTAGGCTGCCTATCAGGTCTTTCAGATAGTCAGCCCAATGGAAGGAGAACATTTTTCATCAGAACTTATATATAATATTATAAAATATAATGCAAACTTTTTAATGCAACTATGTTTGTTGCCTCAGTCAGATTTAAACTTTGAACAGGAAAATTGCTAAAAGAAAATGAAACCATTTTGCTGTTTGTTTTATATAATACAGTTAGCATTTTATGGTGCTTAATACAGCACAGTGGCTTGTTGAAAACTAAACTTCAGTCTAAACAAATATTGTCTAAATACAAAAAGGTATAATGCAAATATTCCAAAATTTTGGCATCATTTGTGCATTTCTTTTATATCTGTGCAGGATGAAATAACTGCTAACTGTAATAAAGACCGATTACTGCTGATTTCTCTACTTGTGCAAGCTCATTAACAATTAACCACTTGCCTACTGGGCACTTATACCCCCTTCCTGCCAAGGCCAATTTTCAGCTTTCAGTGCTGTCGCACTTTTAATGACAATTGTGCGGTCATGCAACACTGTACCCATATGAAATTTTTAATCAATTGTTTCACACAAATAGACCTTTCTTTTGGTGGTATTTATTCGCCGCTGAGTGTTTTATTTTTTGCGCTATAAACACAAAAAGCAAAAAAAGTTTCTTTGTCTTTATTATAAAATTTTGCAAATATATAATTTTTCTCCTTCACTGATGTGTGTTGATGAGGCAGCACTGATGGGCACTGATAGGCAGCACTGATGCTGCTGCACTGATGCTGCTGCACTGATATGCAACAATGATGGGCACTGATAGGCAGCACTGATTGGCACTGATGGGTGGCAGTACTAGGCACAGGTGGGTAGCACTGATGGGTAGTGCCTGATGCTCGGTGCCAATCTGTCCTCTGACAACACTGTTCAACAAATTTTTTTTTTTTTGCCAGTTTTGGAAACAAAAGGATCCATTTCTTAATGAATTTCACATTCTGAGTTCAAATATAACAATGAAATTTGTCAATTGGCTCTAGTTTTTCTGTAAACGGAAAGTTTTCTACTATAGACGTAATGACTACATAATGCACAATAATTATATAGATAGATGTCTTTCCACAAATATAAAGCAAGTGATATTGACTACATAACAAAGCCTAAATGGCATAATATATTGCATAGGATTACCAAGAAAAATTATAGCCATAAGCTAAGTTGAATCATTTTAATACTTAGGATTCTCACTAGTTTTGTCTTCAGTTTGTGTCGGTTTTGCTTTGACTCAACCACGAAGGATTCTGGTGCTTTAGGAATTGGTAGCCCCTCTCCATGAGGAACTGGACGTATTGCCGATGGAATATTTGGATAGTGCACAGATAACTTTTTCTTCTTATTTAGCCCTTTTACAATTGGAGGCACCATACAAAAGTAACAATTACTAACATGATCTGTTGGCTCTCTCCAAATCATTGGCACAGCGAAAGGCATAGATGCCTTTTTTCCATTCAACCATTGCTCCAGTGCCGTCCCACAAGAATTGCACCATATATGTGGTGCCCAGCTCTTGTCCTGGTCTTCTATCTTGCAGCCAAAATACAAGTTGTAGGCTTTCTTAATCATTCCTGTTATCCTCCTTTTTTGTGAGATAAAAGTTATTTCACCGCAGATATAGCAGAAATTATCTGCTTTATTCACACAAGTTCGAGGCATTACTGAGTAGCCTATATAAGCATAAAACGAAATGTAAAGACGCTGTCGAACTACAATCAGCTACAGATACTGCAGCTTTTATGCAGTGAAGTGATGCAATTAAAGGCTAATATTGCATCATCTCAGTATACGTGCAATTTTCTATTGGTCACCAGTATCAATTGCGCAATATGCAGCTGAAGTTGCATCATAATTTTGAATGGCTTACGTCATTAGATGGGTGAATATATCATGGAAACTAGAGCCAATCAACATTTTTTAGGGTCATTTTCGTTTTCAGCACCCCAAAATTATGTAAGATTAGCTAATTTTATGCCCAAAACTTTTTACCTGTTGAACAGTGCAATTGCCGGTTATCAGCAATCACTTTCATCATGCTGTGACAGCGTGAGGAAAGTGCAGCTGATAACTGGCAACTGTATTTACCGGTGATCTGCTGTGTCATTGGACATAACTGATCACGTGGTAAAAGGCCACTGTGATTGGCCTTGTACCACATCATGTGATCAGCTGTGTCCATGGGGAGCGCTCAGGGCGCATTCTGTGAGGACATCATATGAAGCCCTCCCAGGACTGGACAACTGCGCTGTAGCCATCATTCGGCTATACAGCGGTTGCCAAGTGGTTAAAACGAAAGACAAAACGTTTTTCTTTTTTTACTTTTGTGTAAAGTGGAGAAGAATTATAACACTTGTTTTTTTATTGCACCCTCTGCAACTGTTAGGGAGATTCTCCCTCTTTGTTTGTCTTGTTTACCGTTATTATTGAAAGTGAAAATAAAAGAAAATCCCAAATTCTGGATTGTCTCCAGAACGGTAATAGACAGGAAATTTTCCAATGGGGACGGGACACTGGTTCTGGTGACCTGGAGGCCTCAAGAGATTCCCTTAATTTATAAAGATATCCTCTCACTTCCTAATTTGGCTATGGGACAGGAAATGAAGGGACATCTCCCCATTGATAAACAGATGGCAGTAAAATCTGACAGGGTTATAACCCTCCCTTACTCTATCCAAAAATAAAAAAAATGCCTATAGTTCTACTTTATTAGGGTTTTATATCCACCCCTGTTGTTTTCTGTAGATGTGCTGCACGTATTAGGTGGCCAGGAGTTTAACTTCAAAACCAAGTAAGCTGCATTTTTTCATTGGGAACAATTCTCTTAAAATGTTGCATGGTTAATATAATGCATAACTGAAGTCTGGATAAAAAAAAGTTTGAAGAAGAAATGATGGACCCCAGACAAAAATCTCAGTGAAGGTAAGAAGGAAGGCCAAAGCAGTAAGTAATCAGAGTTCAGTGTCTTTTCATTGTGGATGATTGATTAGCTTGCATCCCCTACTGAAAAAGTCAGCAAGTAGGATGAGCAGATCAATGGAATGGACGGAATGGTCAAATTTTTGCAAAGGAAAGCACCTCGGACAAAAGAACATTAATGGTCTATTAAAAAGAGTAACGATGGCAATCTACTCCCCATGACAAAAAGATAGTCACAAAAACATTGATGTATTTCTATGTTGTGTTTTTCTTTGCTTTGGTTAGAAATACAATTTATGTAGAACTAGGGCCCCTTTCACATCTAGTGATGGCACAGTCTTGCACTTTTAGCATGTTTTTGGAGCAGCACCATTCTTTTGAATGAGCTGCTCTCTGCTCCAAAAACACGCCAAAGTAGGTCCTGATCCAATTGTGTAGCAAACTTTGTTGCGTTTTTAGAAAGCGTGGCTTTGCGCATTCTGCGGGTTTTTTTTCGTCAAGTGATAAAACACCTGTTTCTTTAACATTGACAGTAATGGCACCTAAATGTGCATTTTGTGTTTTGCCCATTTTAGAATCATGGGCAGAATCGCATGATTCTGCTGGCAATTCTAGAACACCTAGATGTGTATACATTTACCCACAAATTCTATAGTAAATTAATTCTAATGTCATGATTGGTTGCAATTGGTAAGCCTGCTTTTCTTTTCTAGAGGCTTTAATCTCTGATCAGTTAAATACAATTTTCCTACTTTCATTCTGTACCACTTCCTGCCTTTAATACAGTATTTTAAATACAGAAGACAGTTTGCCTGCATCTACTTAGCTTACAAACTGATGTGTACTAGTTTTTCTGTAGTTTTCCCAGCTGTATACAGCTGTGAATCATCATAAAAAGTCTTTAAAGATAATTTCAGGTGGATAGATTTACATATCCCAGTGGTACCCAAGTCAAATGCATCTCGTATTTACGGCACAAATTAAAGGCCAAAAAAGCAAGAAAGTAATCCCAACTGTAGTTTTCAAGCGTGAACATCAGGAATAGTGAGCAATGTCTATAGCTAGCATTGTGCAATACTTCCTTAACCCCTTAATGCCTAAGAATAGCTTCACACCTTAGCACAGTTTTGCAATTTTGGCATGTATTAGTTGAACCAGGGGTGTACGTACAGGGGTTGGAATTGCGATCAGGCCCTATGCTCCAGGGGGCCCATTAGGCTTCCTTGTGCACCTGGATAGGAGGGGTGGTGGGGGTGGCATATAAAAGGAACCCATGCTCTCCATTTTCTCCCTGCAGCCTTTCAGCAGCTGCAGAATGAAAATGGAAGGGAGCCATTTTTTTTACATGCCCACTGTCCCTCCTATCCAACTCCTGCTGTGATTGGACCCCTGTGTTCTCCCCTGGTCCCCCTTCAACCCCCTGCATTGCTGTTGTGTTCTCCCCTCTCCCACCAGCTGATGCAGGGGATGTCATCAGGATGGAGAGCGGAGAAGGGGCAGGTAAATGTGTAATTTACCGGCTTCTTTGTCTTAATGTACAGAATCACTGATTGGTACTGATTCATAACTGAAGCATAGTAAACTAAAATAATAAAAGAATAAAAAGAAAACAAAATGTGCGTTATTGTGCCTTGATCCTACTACAGTTACAAATAATGTACGCATATGTGGTATCCTCATGCATACCCTGCAAACTGAGTAAAGGGCCCCAGGATCAGTGGGAAGGGCCCCGGCCAGGGGTCAGGGTAGGACCTTTTATTGTTTCTTATACCGGGCCCTGGAGGTTCTAGTTATGCCTGAGTTGAACTGTACATATCTAGGCGATATCATGATTTTTTTCAGGACAAATTAAGCCTTCATTTGGTGATACATTTTAATTTGCATGTCTGCCATTACATGCCCCACCACCAAAGAATAACCCATAATAATTCCATCTTCTTCTGGTCTTCATGGGGATACCACACATGTATGCATTATTTGTGGTTTATAATTGTAGTAGGACCTAGGAACAATAATGCACATTTTCTTTTCATTCTACCTAAAACACACTGACACTAATAGTGACACTGGCACTAAGTATTAAACATTTTCTTTATCCTACTGAAAACACACTGACACCAACATTGCCATTAACTCTAACGCTGACACTAGTGCTAACCTTGATTATGCCCTCTATTTTCTTTTCTTTTTTTTTAACAAAGACTTTTCATTTAGGGAGTAGATGTAGGCGAGGCATCTAAAACAAGTGATCAATGTAAATCACATGATATAGAGCCATTCCTCTTAGCTCCTGATCATTAATCAGAAACCAGGACCAGACTTTCGGTCTTCATTCTGGGGGATCACTTCAGAGTGTGCTTCCAGAACAAAAACAGGACGCGTATACTCAACACCACAAAAGAAAGCCCACCTTGGTGACACCACATATGCTTTATATCAGTGACAAGAGGATAAAGTATAACTAAAAGCAAAACATTTTTCTTTTAGTTTTGCATGGAGTGGAGAGGAATTTGAAAACCCATCAGTTTTTATTGCTGTCAGTGTGTTCCTGTTTGATTTACCCTCTCTTTTTGTCCTGTTTAGGATTTTCTTTTACTTTCAATGATAATGGTAAATTTTGGGTTGTCCCCAGAAAAGTAATAGAGGGAAAATCATCCAATGGGGACACTAGTTCTGGTGACTGGGCGACTCCAAGGGATTCCCTTAATTTTCAGGGATTTCCTCTCACTTCCTGTTTTGACTCTGGTACAGGAAGTGAAGGTAAATCTCCCCAATGGGACACAAATGGCAAAAAACTGACAGGGGTTCCTTTCTTACTCTATCCAAAATGAAAAATACGTTTTGCCTATAGTCCTACTTTAAATATTGCTATAGTATCCAATATTCCAAGCACTTTATATTGACCACCTCCCGTCCGGCTGTTGTATTTAAACGGTCGGAAGGTGGCACTGCAGGGTTGGGTGGCCGTTTATAAACGGCCTCCCCGCACCCTGCTTGTGCGCTCCTCCGGACACAGTGAAACACCGATCGGACGGGACTTCTGTACGAGGTCTCCATCATGTGATCACTGACTGGCCATCATGTGATCACATGCAAAGTAGTAAGCAAGATGTCACTTGTGACATCATTGCTTACTACGTGTGAAATCTGTGAATGATCACAGAGGTCACATGGTACAAGGCTATTCACAACAGCCTTGTACCATGTGACAAGCTGTGACCAATCACAGCTCACTCAGTAGTTCTCACTGGCTACAAGAATGCAGACAGAGAGAAAGAGAAATTATTGCTTTTACAACCTATATGGATGTAAAAGCAATCAGTGTAAAAAAAAAAAAAATAAATCTTCATCACCCCCCACAAGTAGTACAGTGTCACCATGGTAACACTGTACTGCTAGGGTGACAGTATGTAAAAAAAAAAACCCCAAAAAAATATTAAAAAAATGTAAAAAAAATGTTTAAAAATTATAATTTTTGGTTATAAACTAACTTTGGCTTATTTTTTTTTTTTTTACTAAAAAGATAACGGAATAAATTTTGGCCAAGATTTATGATGGAATATTATTTATTTGCAAAATTTGGACATTTTCATTTACATAGCAAAAAAAATAAAAATCCCAGTGGTGAATAAATACCACCAAAATAAAGCTTTATCTGTCTCAAAAAAAAATGGTAAAAAATTCATATGGGTACAGTGTTGCATGACCGCGCAATTGTCATTCAAAGTGTGATAGCACTGAAAGCTGAAAATTGCCCTGGGGTAAAAGTGTCCGGACAGGAAGTGGTTAAGGAATCTATTTAAAAGTTAGGGAACCTTAGCCTTAGGCCTGGTTCATACTTGTGCTCTAACTGTGTTTTACATTCATCACCACTGAACTCTATATAATGCGCATTTTGGTGAAAACGCATCAAAGATGTAGAAAGCAAGATTTTTTTAACACACTGTACCTTAAACTCAGCTAAAACACAACAGGTGTAAACAGAGCCCTTGGTAGTTGTTTTCTTAGGTTCTTGGCTATCCCCTGAAAGCCAGGCTCACCCTGTCTACCCAAGCTAAAACTATTGTATATCAATAGTGTATTAGTAGTTCCCAATTAGGAGCAGCGGAATATGTCTCAGTCAGTTTAAGCACTCTGACAAAATACAGCATTTAGTGCAGACGAGGGCTGATTTCCAAGGCAAATTGACAATACTGATCCCAAAAGCAGTACTCTGCAATAAAATAAAAACTTTTATTTTTCTTTAAATTTTGCGTAGCTTTATAGCTGCACCATCTAGCATTGCCTAATCTAGCATTGCCTAAACTGCAATGCTTATCAGAAAGCTCTCCTTTGAGTCTTTGAATAGTTGCATATTTAAAAATTCTACTAGTCTGATGGAAATGCTCTTTTTTACAATTAAACCTAAAACAGCAAAGTTACGCTGCGTGAACAATCACAATCAAAAATCAGTTTGTAAAGGTCCCCACATCAGTACAGGGCTCAAAATGTTTGACATTTATAAATCTGCTGTTTCCTACTATTCTAGGCATTTCTGGAGATAGAAACAGTTGATTTGTTTTAGGCAGATCTGTGCTTTCTGTATGTATTATTACAGAAATAAACAATGGATTAACACAAAAGAGATATTGTGCATTTGTCAGCTAGATATAAGCAATGGCATTATCTAATTCTTCTAAGTCGACAGATATGGCACTAGTAAGAAATCCGTTTGAGATTTCTGGCATGATGAAGTCAAATTGTAATCTTTGATCTGAATACCTCTCATTATTCCTTTGCTGGTTTATATCTCAAAAAGGGGGAACAAAAACCCGCAAGGTTCTCATGGGCATAAAACAATAACACAGGACATGACAGGAAAGACAGCTTATCAGTAGCCTTGTTTGATGTGTATATTTTTTAAACTTAAGACAAACACCCATGGAGCTGAGGATGAATGTTTAACTGCTTTTAGACCAGACCCACATAAAGAAAAATGATGACTGCAATAATACAGCAAATAAGCCTTTTCTCCATAGTTTCTTAATTGTATGTATGTTGTCCTGGTATCATAATCTACTAAAGATTAATATCAAACTCATTCATACATTCATTGTTATGGATACATTTAGTTATAAATTGAAAAGGGCCAGTTAGGGCCAGTTCACACCAGAATGCAGTGCTGAAAACCAGCGTTCCCTGTGCCATGTTCAAAACGCACTGCACTTGCTGTCTGTAGCAGGTGTCAGTGTTAACTTAACACCTCAAATGCAGGTTGCAAACGCAGTGCATTTGTCTACACCGGATCACATGGTTCAGTAGTACCATTCGATCTGGTTGCTGTGTGTTTTGTAAAGTAGTGTATGCACTACTTTTGGTGCAGTCTGGTGCAATTTCAGCCCATTCAAATAAATAGGCTGATATCGCACTGCACCTGTGATCATGGTGTGAACTGGCCTATAATGTAAACTTTGACAGGCAGTTTGTTTTTTTCCCACACAGCGGCAATATACTCATAATGGAAATACTAGAGTTGAATGCAGTTGTCCTTTGATTTATTTTTGCAAAATTGGTCCTATTATCTATTAATCAAAATGTTCTAAGCCAAGCCTTCCTTAATCAGCAATGATGGGTGGGATATACTAAATTTGAAAAGGTTTTCTATACTATTCATTCATATGCACAATATGTTATGACTTGGTACACTTTGGAACCTGAAATGTGCATTTGCCTAAACTACTGGAAACTCCCTAGTTAAGCTTAGGTAAAGGTATTTTTTTTCATAACAGTTCTCATTACAACTAAAGGCTGAGTGGGCTAGTATGCCTAAGTTCTTAAAATATTTTTATTGTTTTTTTTTAACATTGTTTCCTCTCAGAACACATGGACAGTAAATTAGTTACACAAAAATAAAGAGAAGTCTACTTACCATTGCCTGTAATCACAGGAGGCATATTGAAGGAAAAGTAAAAAAAAATAATTAGTAAAGACCTACCAATAAAAGCAAATAAGCAATTTTACAGAATTGTCAGTGATGGAGAATAAAAAGAAGTGAGGTACTCAAATTAACAGGTTACTTAAAAAAAAAGCATAAGTGTTGGCCAGATTATGCAATTATAAAATGTAATTAAGATATATATATATATATACACATACACACACACACAGTGTGTATATATATATATATATATATATATATATATATATATATATATATATCTATATCTACACACACACACACGCACTTTTTCAACGGTCCTATGACGGCATAGGCATCTTCTTCTACCCAGCTTCTTCTGAGTGCCAATCTGTGGCCATGTTGATTAGCTTGCACAGGTTGAAATCACTACTGCACATGAACTGGTGTTCAGTAATCCTGACACACAAGATCGGTGATGGAATGTAAACTGAGCTGCGCATGCACAGCTCAGTGTACATTCTAAAGAAGACCGCAAGGAGGCAGGCAGGTTTGTTTTATTGCTGAGGAGACATTGCATGTTTCTTCTACCATAAAGAGCCTAGCTGTTTGCAATTTTCTAAATTTGAGACTTTAGTTCCACTTCCCCTTGCTTTCCCTTCCTATAAGCATGGTCATATGCTCACATGCAATACACTACTGATTGGTTTGAATGGCCACTAGGCTGAGTGCTGCTGTAAAGAAGATAACAGAAAGATTATCAATACACATGGAGGCTGAAGTACTCAGCTACCTGAATGTAAAATGCGTTCAATTAAATTCACCTTCAGTTTGTAAAGTGAACATTCACTATTGGGTTTAGTAAATCAACCTCAATGTTTGTGAAACAACCAGAAAAAGATTATAACAAACAATGCATGATGCATTCAATCTGTTTTGTTTTTTAACAAATACCAACATTTTGTACGGTCTTCAATTTTTATATCTCTCCCATAGCCTTAAATGACTTTGTGGTTATTTATATGACAATGTGAAAGGCTGAATTTCACACTGAGATAAATGCTCTCCATGGAGCAATGCAATCGCTGTGCACATTGCCTTTTTCCAGAAAGTAAGAGAAAGGGGACATAGGAAATGTGGCATGGGAAGCCCTTCTCTGCCCGTTGCTCCAACATGCTATATAACCAGACAGTTTGAATAGCACCTCTGTCTGCAGAGATAAACCATCTCTATAAGATTCTTATTCTCAGTTGAAGAAATTGCAGCACAGAGGTGAGAAGGAAAACTATGTTCAATTGATCAGACATTTTAAGTGAAAAAAAATCACCCGTCCATTACCATTTTACTTATTTTCTGTAGCCGGAGAAGATTTCATCAACCTGACCGACAATGACATAATGCAGCAAAGGTCTGTATCAGCTGCAGGCACTTCTGCGCTGGAGTCTCTTGGTGGCTTACATTATCTTCCTAACAAAGCAGTTGTCCATTACTTACAGTCTAATTTCATACAAAGTAAAAACAGTTTTATCCATAAAGCTAACTTCATTAAAAAAATATTTTTTGCTGCTGGTTATTTAACACAATCTAGAATTAGAGAGATATAGAGCATTATATGTGTTTTTGTAGCCCAATTATCTCCCCACTATAAAAAAAAACCTAGTACCTTTACATATCAAAATAAAACAAGCTGAATGGCTATATTAAAAATCACAGAAAGCCTTCACGTCACATTTCATTATTCCCATTTCAGTTCCTGGTTTTGTAATGTGCCAGACTGGAAGATCTTGTGCTACCATAATATTTCCTGTGCTGTTCACAGTTAAAGGTACACTGGCAATCTGCAAACATGAACTTTCTCTGCTTTGCCCCCCAGTGCTTACTAGAGTGCCAGGCTGTGCAGAGGGTGGTAGCGGTTAGCTCAGGCTTTTGACTAAGCCAAATGCCAGTCAGAAATCTGGGTGGATCTCACCATTAGAGTCGGGATCCCTCCAGAGTCTGGCCCAACTCAGTGTCATCAGCCAACAATGGATTTTACCATGCAGTTGACTGAATAAGGGGGGCACAGGAGTGCAGAATTAAGTGCACTCCTGTGATCCACATGAGAAGGTGGGCCAAAGGAGCTTTGGCCCTATGTCTCCTTTAAAGCTGATCTCTACCTTTACTTTCACTTTAACCAATTTGTTTGGGCAAAGATGGCCCTGTATAAAGTAAGTGCCTCAGCAACAGTATACAATGTTGTTTTCTGACAGTGGGATAGGCACTTACCTTCCCACACCCAAAATAAAACTGAGTCGAACTGAGCTCCACTCAACCATTCATAGGCAGCTTTGTATTGTCTGAATGAGTCAGAGATCCTGACATCATCTACCTTCTTCTTCACCTCAGACAGTACAAATAATTAAATAATACATCTGTATGTGGCAGTATCCAGGTGTATGCATCTCTGAGAGTAAACACACATGTGCACTGATATATGCCCCTAGACCTAGACAACCCATGTCCATTGGTGTGCGTCCATTAATGTACATCCATACATTTATGTATGTTTCTGCTCAAAGTTGCGTGTACCTGTGTACAATCTAGTACAGTCGTATCCTATAATTAATTTGTACAGGAGGCTGTATGCAACATCTGTGGCTCCCAGGTCCCATAATATGGCCATGTGCATGAGCCCTTAGATTTCCACTAAAGTTCTGCACTATAAATATACTCATAATGCTGTCACACAGGACCAGTTCACACCAAAGTGCGGGAAAATAGTGCAGAGAAACTGTTCAGTTGTGTTCAAAATGCACTGCAATCTGCAGTAATTGTCAATGTTAACTTAATGACACCTCAAATGCAGGCCGCAAGCACAGTGCATTTTCCTGCACCAGATTGCATGGTACAGTAATAACATACAATCCAGTTGCTGTGCATTTTCTAAAGTAGTGCATACACTACTTTTGGTGTGGTTCGGCGTGATTTTAGCCCATTGAAATTAATGTGTTGAAATCGCACTGCACCCGAAGCGCAAATGGATGCACTGTGCTTTCCTGTGCGATTCAAGGTGTGAACTGGTCTTATTGAGTCAACATCTTTATTTAGTGATTTGTGTAATAAAATAGTACAGACGCCATTTCTATATGCTACAATGACAGTTTATTAGAAATAAATGAATGGTGCACCACTATACTTATGATGCTGTCACACAGGCAGAGATGGAGTCAACATGTTTTATCTAGTGGCTTATGTAATAAAATGGTATAGGAGGACACTGGGATGCACTGCTATACCAGCTTAACAGAATATAGTGTTTAATGGTGCACCACTAGAGAGCACAACACTGCTATTTGACTGCTATATGGAATTATGCATTATAAATTCATTCATCATTACTTTATCCTAAATATCACTGAATCTAAACCTCTGCAAGTATTTATTAGTCAGATCCCATAATTACAAAAATTACAGCTTACCAGATCTCTCACTATAGGCAGAGTCTTCTTCCTCCGTAGATCTGGCATACTGTCAATCCCATAAAGCCCACTTCCAGGTCTGCCAAGAAAAAAACATACCTTGGTTAAAAGGTAATCATCATTTATCTTTTTTTATTTTGATCCATTTTAATGCTTGCATTGTAACATGAACATTTGTGGTTAAGCCTGACATTAGAGCAACAAGTGGGCTGCCATTGCGGATATCTTTTCTGAAAATGCTAATTGTCAAGCTGATTCTCGGTCTCCAAAATTATATTCATAGTACAATTAATAAAACATGCTAGTTAAAGGGGTATTAAAGACCAAAAGCAAATATTTACTATATTGCATCTTAGAAATCCTTAGATGTGATGGCTGTATTAGGCTTTCTTTCTTTTACTTTCACCTGGTGATCCTGGTAATAAGTCTGTTTTTCAATGGAACAAGCAGTTAGAGGTTTGAGTTAAATCATTTAACACTGACAGGGGTGCTTACAATGATCAGCTTTTATGTAAAACATGTATCCCAAAAGAAACAAAAAATTGTTGCCAGAACGGCTAATAAAGTGTTAGCTAGAGTATGGCTTCAATTTATTTAGTGAGTATAAATCTGTTGGTGCATCCAACACTACCGTCCTTCAATGCTGTCCAAATGTGTCTGTGTTTCTCTTTCATCCAGAGTGGAGGCACTTTAATGCATGAAGTGTGTTACTGGTCAGATCATCAGGTACAAACAGTGAAGAAAAGCCTAAAAAAAGAAAATGGATGCAGCCACCACACCTAATGATTGGTAAGCTGCAATATATGATATTTTTGGCTTTGGGATTAGTCTTGCTTTGAACAGAGTCTGTTATTTTCAACTTCCTTTAGCAGACCAAGCTGTCCAGCAAAAGTGTCAGTTAAGACAAAATCTCCCACTGACAGGGGTGCTTATTTCTATTTAGATGTGTAAAACCTTTATCCAAAAATGAAATAAATAAATAAATGTTATACCTGCTTAAAAAGTGTTAGCTGGAGTCTGGCTTTATTTTATTAGTGAATTCCATCTAAATCTGCTATTACTACCCTCTCCTAGCCCCTACCCCCACAACTAGAAAATGCAGCTATCCAAATGACAGGAAACATCAGGAAGTGTGTTACTGGTCAGATCACCAAGTGAAAACAAAGAAAAAAGGCTTAATAAAAGAAAACTAGTGCAGCCACCACATTTAAGAACTGCTAAACCACAATATTTTACATTTTTGTTTTTAGGGGTTTACTAGTGCTTTAAATATTAGAAGTCTTTTCCATTGATATAGCATAAAACCCATTCAGGATCAGGGTTGTGAGAGGGAAGCTGTGATTGTCTTGCACAGCCTAGAGAACTTGTCACTAATTTTCTCCAGCTGAAGAAGAAAACCATTGTATCACTTACATTGAAAATCCATTGATTACCCAGACATGGAGTTTGTTTTCATTTATTTAAGAGATGCAAAAAGACATTAATATTTGGGTATTTTTAAGTCTTAATCACAGACTTTTTTTATGCATATGGCTTCTTCTTGCACTTGCAGTTGGGAAATAGAAAATTGAAATTAAAGTTCTTATAAAGGCTAATTTTTTTTCACCTTAATGCATTTGTTTTACCTTTTATGTGCATTTCCTCCCAAATAATTACTTGAGTCTGATCTCAATCCAGTTCTGTGCCCAAGCCTACTGCCACTCTCTCTCCCTCCTCTCTGGACATTGGCTCACATGCACTCTCCCTCCTCTCTGGACATTGGCTCACATGCACTCTCCCTCCTCTCTGGACATTGGCTCACATGCACTCTCCCTCTCCTCTGGACATTGGCTCACATGCACTCTCCCTCTCCTCTGGACATTGGCTCACATGCACTCTCCCTCTCCTCTGGACATTGGCTCACATGCACTCTCCCTCTCCTCTGGACATTGGCTCACATGCACTTTCCCTCTCCTCTGGACATTGGCTCACATGCACTCTCCCTCTCCTCTGGACATTGGCTCACATGCACTCTCCCTCTCCCTTCTCTCTGGAAATTGACTCACATGCACTCTCCAAAGAAAAATAAATACTTTTTAGCAATACACACCAAATTGAGCATGTGCAGCTTGCCCCCAAGGCTCTGTTTTATCAGCAGATGGATTGGGGACAGCAGAAAAAAAGGAGGATCAGAGAAGTCAGGGTCAAACATACTTTTTACACAATGCGGGGGATTAACCCCTTAGGTTCCACAGTGAGTATAACAAGCATGCTTTGCTGCATATACAGTCTGATTTCACTGTTGTGGGTTTATTAACACTTTAAATATGATCCACACAATCTACTTTTCTTCAAAGTTTGATAATAACCATTATGAATACGTATTTCATGTACCGTTTTAAAACAGCAAAAGAGATTTTGGGAACTTATATGTGCCTTTTGGGAAGTGTCCACAATATGCTTCTATTCATAACAATGTATTCTCTCCTCTCTTAATAATTTGCTTTAGTATATGGTTTTAATTAACTTATCTTTGTCCTAAATAGTTAAGCGGTATGTTTCCTAATTCATCTTTTTGATTAATATATAAAGATGAGTGCCTATGAAACACAAGTTGCTGATGCATAATTTTTATATAGTTGTTGATTAAATAATAATTTCTGTTTTTAGGAAAACAGTTTGGGGAAAGAGATCCAAAAAAAGAATCAATATAGAACAAAACCGCTGCAAGCTGTACATTTCAATATTGCTGATCTGTTCAGTTTGCTGTCCCCCCACTGTGTTTTTTCTTTCTTAAAACAACCTAAGAAATTCTAAAAAGACATCTAACAACAAAACTGAAACCGTTGATTGTAAAAACTGTGCAGTGCTCATACCATATAACAAAGCCCATTGTTCCATCCAAATAATTTCTAAAACAAAAACTGCAGAAACAGATGATGCAAAGCTACATATAGCACAGCCTGAGATTAAAAAGGTATTAAATAATCAGTTCACCCCAAACTGACATTTTAATATGTTTGATGCCAGCAAGCTGAAGCCCTTGACGTAGGCTCATCTCTCTTGGGTTCCAGCATCACCAACTCAGTGTTTAAATTAGTTACACATGCAATGCCCTCCAGGTTAACTAGGTAGTTTTTTTTTTCAGTCAGAGGCTGAGTAGCAGCCTGGGATGAGTCAGCCTGTGAGTGAGGCAGGAGTTAACCTCAGGACAGGCTATGGAAGTTCTAAGGCCAGGGCTTCTGGAGCCCTCCCACCTCTCTAGAAACCTGGGAGATTTCTGGAGGAGGGATAGAGGAAGGGAGGATCTGCATATTTGAGGGACTTTGGCCAATCCCCTGGCAGGAGGCTGGACATGGTGACCAAGACAATCATTAACAATCACAGAGCCTGGGAGTGGGGGAGCAGTGTTGGGTGGAAGATGGAGTGAGAGGACGGAGTGTGGAGCCTGGGAGGGGGCTCAGGGAAGAGGCATACCTACAGGCAGGAGCTGTAGAAGACGATCTCCACTGTACCACCGTCTCCAAGGGAGGACATCCTGAACAGCAGGGTAGAGGCCAGCCCAGCAAAAGGCCTAAAGGCAGCCACCAACCCATTACGCTATCAGGAGAGGACAGTCCCACGCATGACAAGACAAAATGCCTTGTCTTCTGTGTGCCCAATTCACACCACTGCATGGTGGTGGTGTGCAGGTATGGTGTGCAGAATAGGAATAGTGTATGAACTACTTTTTTTCAATGCACTACAGGGCAGTGCGAGGCACCACACACCGGCAGATTGAACTTAATGTCCGTGTGACATTTCAATAAAGTTTGTTAAAAAAAAAAAGAGAACAGTGCAGTACAGAGCATTGGTTCCCGCCGGACTGCACTGCACACAAGCTGCTGTGTTGTAAAGTGGTGGCTGGTGTGAATGGACCCCAAAGTAAAGCACGAGTTTACTTTCAGGCTTTTGTACAAGGTGATCATATTCTCCTTAATCACCTTAGTTTAAAGGGAAATACAGTACATTTTGTTCAGCTAATCCTTCAAAGTCCCCAGTGTCCCTTAATAATTTTCTGCCCTTGTCTGCATTCTTTTCACTTTCAGCATCCATTTTGTAAACTGGTACCCAAAACTAAAAGGCATACTCAAAAAGTATTAACACAATGTGAGGGCAAACAATACAGTTCCAATACAATTGAATACAGGAGGAATCAGAGGGCCCTGCTCGTCAGAGCTTACAATCTAAAATATCTACTTTATTCTATAGAAAAGCAGCTTAAAAACACCATACTGTATGCCAGTGGGGGAAAAAAGGTTTGCATGTATTTCACCAACCTCAGCACTTAATCATAACTCCTTTATGATTAAGCGCTGAGGTTAGCGCGATACACGTGAGCCTTTTTTCCCCCACTGGCATACAGTATGGTGTTTTTAAGCTGCTTTTATAGAAAAAAATGGATCTGTGCTTTAGTTCAGCCTCCCGGACTTTGCTTTGAGTCAATGCTACTTTGATACAACAAAGTATTTGTCTCCTTAGAAGCATTGTCATTGCATGTTGTTAATATATGGAAGGTGTTTGGTTAATATATGGATAGGTCATGGTTGTTAAAGATGTGGTGGCCGCCCGTTCTGGTTGTCTATTGGTTGTTAAAGACTACTGCCGGCATTAAATTAATGCTGGCTTTCACTACTAAAACACTGCATCACTTCATAACATTACTCATACAGTAATACAACTCACACAGTAAAAATATAGTAAAAATAATTTTGAAAACAGCTAACAGGTATTTTACCACGGATCTTAAAGTGGTAGACACCACTTTGTTAATGGAGCCCTGTCATGTTTCACATGACTGTCATATGCCTTTACGTTTTCTCTGTAATTTGTCTCTGCTCCTCCCTTTCCTTTGGTTTAGTTCATGCTGTATAGATAGCCCACCCCCTTCACAGTAAGGCATTGCAGCTTCTAGCCTCATGTCATGAAGCAGGTCACATTATGATCTTTTGACCTATCAGATGTTCATTGTTGTAAGATTCTCTCAGTTTATGGAATAAACTTCACAATATCTACCAGATGTCTTCTGTATTGAGTCACTGCCTGTGGTATTCAACTAAGATTGGAGTTATCACTATCTCATCACAACTGTAAGTTACAGAGATCACACTTTCAATGTTTATATTGGAGAGACAGAACAAGCCCGCTGTTCTAATTGCCACGTTAAATATGCACAGTCTTGTAACTGGCGACTTAACATGGAGACTGAAAGTGGTTCTAAAGCAAAAAACATTTATGTTACCCTAATGCATTCACTGCATTAAGGTGAAAAAACATTTTATTGCTGTCTGTCCTCCCCTTTCCTTGTGTGAGGGGGGAGAGAGGGGAGAAGTGACCCAGTGCCATTGACTCCTGCATCTCTTCTTTCCTCTCTTACTCCTCACACAGAATTTGAGCAGCAGCAAGAATGATTGTCCTCTGCTGTAATGCAGTGTGGAGAAAGTGGGGGGCGGGGCTAAAACCCAGACGTGTCTATGGAGCGCGGCTCCATCAACACACAAAGCTCATGAACAAGCATGCACTGTGTGCCCTCATAGCAAGTGGCTTGCTATGGGCGCACATGGAAAAGAGGAGGAGCCAAGATCACTGGCAGGGGACTTGGAAGAGGAGGTTTTGGGCTGCTCTGTGCAAAACTATTGCACAGAGCAGGTGACTATAACGTGTTTATTGTTTTAATTGCATAAAACATTTTTGGTTTTAGTGTCACTTCAATTTATGGAATTAATACTTTGCACCAACGTGGTTGATGACTAGTTTTAACCACTTGCCCTCCAGAGGCTTTACCCCCTTTCCTGACCAGGCCATTTTTTTGCGATATGGTGCTGCGTTACTTTAACTGATAATTGTGTGGTCATTCAATGCTGTTCCCAAATGAAATGTATGTCCTTTTTCCCCCACAAATAGAGCTTTCTTTCAGTGGTATTTGATCACCTCTACATTTTTTATTTTTTGTGCTATAAACAAAAAAAGACTGACAATTTATAAAAACAATATTTTTGACTTTTTGCTATAAACCATATCCAATAAAAAAATGGAAAAAAATCTAATTTCTTCAGAAATTTAGGCCAAAATGTATTCTGCTACATGTCTTTGCTAAAAAAGCCCAATAAGTGTATATTATTTGGTTTACATCAATGTTATAGCATCTACAAATGGTGGTATATATACTGGAATTTGTATTTGCTGGTATTAGTGACACTAATACAGTGATCAGTGCTAATAAAAAGCACTGAGTGTACTAATGACACTGTGCAGGAAGGGGTTAACATCTGAAGGGATCAAAGGATTACCTTTGTGCTGTGCTTTACATTATGTGCTGTGTGTGCTTTACTAGGGAGAGATGCTGCTTTGTATTTCTCTGCTGTGCAAAGAAATACAAGGCAGCATGTCTAAGCTGACAGGTGAGAGACCTGTTTTGTTTACACACAGGTCTCTCCCGTCAGCTTTTCCCGATGATCGCCAGGTGCTGGTGGGGAGATTGACAGGTGTTGGTGGGGAGATCACCAGCCGGGACCCAGTTTTTGACATCTCTAGCTGCCAAAGGTGGCTTAGGTAGGGCTCGCGCGCCCCCACCTGGAAATGCAAATTATATATGTGTGTGTGTGTGTGTGATTTTGCACAGCCCTGGTAATTAGACCTTGATAAACTGATGTAACATGGACAGTGGACATGCTGTATCTACTTATATAGTTGGACTGAGTATGAGCCATCATTTTGCATGTGTAATTTCTGCCAACATAAGATAGTTATACCTTGCAACATTAAAGGAGAACATTTGAATGCCCTGAAGGCACAATTACTATAATTACCTATAATCACTTGGTTGTAAAGTTCCATAATATAAGCATGAATAAAAGTATATTTACAGTGCTTTAATAAGTTAAAGAATAATGGACATTAATCAGCAATCATCTTTTATTGTTCTAACTGTCCTGATGACAGTTAAAATCCTATTTTTCTTTAGATATCACCGTTTTACAATTGTAAAAGCAACAAAAGGCTTCCTGTTTTTAATAATATTTAAGTTATTAGCGTAATTGCCATTCTGAAGCTTTTTTCTCTTAATAAGATAAGAAATTTTAGTCTGAAGAAACCCTGAGAAATCTGCAAACGTCCCAAGGAACATACCAGCTACAGAACTTAATTTTCCTATTTAGCATGTCATACCAAAAATGTCAATTAACATCCAGCCCCTTGCGGTAACAAAACCATCTGGCCTACTGAAGATTGCCAGAAATAATTTTTTATTATATAGTCAAGTCAAAAAAGCTCATTGACTGATAAGACATTTTAGCAAAATGCAGTGAAGGTTTTTGGATCAGTCTACTGATGTAATCAGTGACAACCAGGGGCGGACTGACCATGTAGCCACTCGGGCACTACTCGGTGTCAGTAGGGGGCCCCATGAGATGCCCCTGGTACCTTTCATAGGCTTTTTTGGGTGTGGTTTGAGTGTGGGCAAGGACACATGGGCCCCATGATTTCCTATTACCCGGGGGCCCCACGAGTTGTCAGTCCGCCCCTGGTGACAACTAAACTGCTTACCATTTTGGGTTGCTGGATATTTGGAAAGAAATTGTGATTGTTTTTGCTCATTAACAAACAAAACTAAAAACTTCACTAAAACAAAGATTACAATAAGCGGTCCCTGTTTTGGAATAAACATATGAATGAAAAAAATTATTACTGCTTATTATTTACTGTGGACATGATACCTGGTAGCCAATGCCATGACAAAACTTACAATATTGTATTTGTAAAACCACCATCTCTGAATCAGATAGAAATTGATGGAGCCAGAGGAATAATTCATCCATTTTGATCATGGTTGTAATTAAAAATAATAATACTGTGTTATTTTGTGAATGGAAGAGAAAACTAGGATGCCAGCATTTTAGCAGAACAATCCCCCTTATCCAGGCATAAACGAAGGGATTATTCCACTGAAACTCTACCATTGTTGTTTCCTCTTCTGCATCATAAATTAAACATGGGATTTTCCCTCTTAATTACAGTACAACAAAGCCTTCTGGACTTTTCCTCCGTTACAAATGTCAGACAATTGTCAACAAACAATTTGCTAAAAATGTAAAAAGTATTTTTTTTTTTTTTAAAAGGTTACTGGCTGGAGCAGCAAAAATATTGACTTGCTTTGCCCATTCAGCAGAGCATGTCTTTCTTGCTAGTCATTAGCTAGTTAACCGCTTCCAGACCACCCTATAGCAGAAATACTGCTACAGGGCAGCATGGGTGCACATAATCACATATATATATATATATATATACAGTTGCAAGAAAAAGTATGTGAACCCCTTGGGATTACGTGGAGTTTTGCATGAATTGGGCATAAAATGTGCTCTGAACATCATCTAAGTCACAACAATAGAAGAACACAGTCTGCTGAACATAATACTACACAAACATTAGATGTTGCCATGGTTTAATTGCACATAACATGTAAACATTCACAGTGCAGGGAGGAAAAAGTATGTGAACCTTTGGACTCAATACTGGTTGACCCTCCTTTGGCAGCAATAACCTCAACCAAACGTTTCCTGTAGTTGCAGATCAGACCTGCACAACGATCTGGAGTCATTTTGGACCACTCCTCTTCACAAAACTGTTTCAGTGTAGCAATATTCTTGGGATGTCTGGTGTGAATCGCTCTCTTAAGGTCATGCCACAGCATTTCAATCGGGTTGAGGTCAGGACTCTGACTGGGCCACTCCAGAAGGCGTATTCTGTGCTGTTGCAGCCATTGTTTTGTTGAATTACTTGTATGCTTTGGGTCATTGTCCTGTTGCATCACCCATCCTCTGCGGAGCTTCAGTTGGCGGACAGATGGTCGTATGTTTTCCTGCAAAATGTCTTGATAAACTCTGGAATTCATTTTCCCATCAATGACAACAATCCGTCCAGGCCCTGAGGCAGCAAAGCAGCCCCAAACCATGATGCTCCCTCCTCCATGTTTTACAGTGGGGATGAGGTTTTGATGTTGGTGTGCTGTGCCTTTTTTTCTCCACACATAGTGTTGTGTGTTCTTCCCAAACAACTCAATCTTGGTTTCATCTGTCCACAGTATATTTTGCCAGTAGTGCTGTGGGACATCCAGGTGCTCTTTTGCAAACTTCAAACGTGCTGCAATATTCTTTTTGGACAGCAATGGCTTCCTCCGTGGTGTCCTCCCATGTACTCCATTCTTGTTTAATGTTTTCCTTATTGTAGATGTGTCAACAAAAATGTTAGCATGTGCCAGAGATTTCTGTAGGTCTTTAGCTGACACTCTGGGATTCTTCTTTGCCTCATTACAGCATTCTGCGCTGTGCTCTTGCAGTCATTTTTACAGGATGACCAAGCCTAGGGAGAGTAGCAACAGTGCTAAACTTTCTCCATTTGTAGACAGTCCGTCTTACCGTGGACACATGAACATCAAGGCTTTTGGAGATACTTTTGTAACCCTTTCCAGCTTCATGCAAGTCAACAATTCTTGATCGTAGGTCTTCTGAGAGCTCTTTTCTGCGAGGCATGGTTCACATTAGACAGTGCTTCTTGAAACCAGTAAACCCAAAACAGGTGTGTGTTTTTTAAGGGCAGGACAGCTGTCAGCAACACATCCAATATCATCACACTGATTGGAGTCAAGGTTGGCTCACTCCTGGCTCCAATTAGCTCTGAGAGAAGTCATTAAGCTAGGGCCTCACATACTTTTTCCTCCCTGCACTGTGAATGTTTACATGTTATGTGCAATTAAACCATGGCAACATCTAATGTTTGTGTAGTATTATGTTCAGCAGACTGTGTTCTTCTATTGTTGTGACTTAGATGACGTTCAGAGCACATTTTATGCCCAATTCATGCAAAACTCCACATATTCCCAAGGGGTTCACATACTTTTTCTTGCAACTGTATATATATATATATATATATATATATGTTCACGGGCCGGTGTGGGGAGTATCCTTCCAGATGTGCTTGCAAATCTCGATTGACAGCCCACAAATTCTGCAGCACCTGTACTTCCCCCATTCACTGCCCAACCCAGAATTCAGGTGGAAACAGCAAATTTATCTACTCTCCTTGATTTTTTGGAGCGGTTTTTCACAGAAGATCTGTATGCATTGATTGTGGATCAAAGCAATTTATATGCACAGCAATTTATTGCCGCCAACCAAAATTCAAACCTTGCCAGACCATTTGCATGGAAACCCATTACGGTTTCTGAATTAAGTTTTTTTGGGCCTAACCCTCAACATGGGCGTTACTAAAAAAAAAAAAAAAAAAAAAAAAAAAAAGAATTGCGGTTGTATTGGTTCAAAGAACCGATTCATCATATGCCTGTGTTCTTTGCTGCCATGGCCAGGCATAGATATGAGAGTATAATGCATTTTATGCATTTCAATGGCAATACACTGTCGTCCTAGGGGTAACCCTGAATTTGACTGGCTCCACAAAATTCGGCCCCTCATAAATCACCTTTACTAAAAATCTGCAGATGTCTATACTCCCCAAAAAAACATCTGCGTTTATGAGTCCCTCATTAATTTTTCTGGCTGCCTTGCATTCAAACAATTTCTTCCCAGCAAGTGTGCCAGATATGGGGTCAAGATGTATAAGACCTGTGAGAGGGCAACAGGCTATGCATATATGTTTCGGATTTACGAGGGAAAAGATAGTCACGTGGAGCCCACCGAATGCCTAGGCTACATGGGAAGCAGTGGCAAGATAGTTTGGGACTTGGTGTCATCCTTTTTCCAAATGGGGTATTACTTATACGTGGACAATTTTTATGCAAGCGTGCCACTACTTAGTCATTTGTACAATCTTGGAATTGGCGCATGTGGCACCGTGCAACCTAATCGCCAGGGTATCTCCCAACGGCTTGTAAATACCCGTCTTAGAAAGGGGGAGAAAGCCTGCTTGAGAAATGAGGAATTGCTCGCAGTGAAGTGGAAGGACAAACAGGATGTTTTCATCCTGTCTTCCATTCATGCAGACACGACCATCTAAATTGCCACGGCAGCTGGTGTTGTTGAGAACGCCCTCTGTGTCCACGACTATAACTTTAACATGGGAGGTGGACTTCAACAACCAGATCATGAAGCCGTTAACCATTGCTGTTTTCTTTGCAGGAATGCCATTCAGCTGCTGCACCGACTTGTTTATTCTGACAGCAACAGGGGTCTTGCTCTCAGAATATACATGAGTAGGTGCGTGCAGCACTGTTGGGTGAGATTTGTCATCCGCAGTTAATAAAAAGAGAATATATGCCGAAGCATGGGGGTCTGGGGTGGCCAGTGGGTGGATGGCCCTATGCTTCGGTATATATTTTCAAAAAACAATTTTGGTAGAGATGTGAATAGAGCAATCTGAGGAGGCCGAATGACAAAAAGAAAATTTTATGTGTGCCCACCATTAGAAGTGGGTGGATGCAGGGTGGTATATTCTAATGGCGGGCATACCACACGTTTCCTGGCAGAGATTTCTTCTCTTTTTTTCCATTCAGCCCACAGGCTGCATTAAAAAAACAAAAAAACATAGCATATACACCCAACAAGGACCAGTGATGTACTGGTACATCACTGGACTTTGAGTGGTATAACAGGATGATACCTGAATGATCCTGGTATTGATTTGTTCAGCTGGAGATTGGCTTTCATGTAAAAGCAATCCTAGTTGCTAATTAGCTGCAGGATTGCTTTTACAAGCAGCAGAAGATGTCCCCCCTCCCTCAGCCTTCTCGGGCAGTCCCGTGCCATCGGGGGAACCTGAGAATGCAACCGGTATTTCTTCTAGCTGACCATAGAGCTGATTGGAGACTGGAATGGTGCCAATCATCTCTATAGTCTAAGAAATCGGAAGCTACGAGCATTTCATCACTTCAGTTTTGCAGGATATAAACAGCGCCATTTGTAAATTGGTAAAGCATCTGATCACACCGTTCTTGGTGAGATTAGATAATGTAAGGGCAGAGGAGATATCTACAATCTGATAGATCCCAGATTTCTCAAAAAAGAATATATGTCAATGCCCATTGAAGTTACAGGGGATATTGATGCATTCCCTGTGATAGCATTAAAATTGATAAAAAAAATGAAAAGGACAGTGTAAACATAATTAAAAAAATCAAAATAACAAAAAAAGAAAAAAAAACAACCTTGCCCCCTGCACGTGCACCTGCGTATGCGAGCGTCGACCCCGTGCCAGTATGTAAACAGCAGTTGCACCATGCATGTGAGGTATCACCGCGAATGTCAGATCAAGGTCAGTAATTCTAGCACTAGAACGACTCTGTAAATCTAAAATGATAGCTTGTAAAGGCTTTTACAGCATTGCCTATGGATTTAAATATTTATGCAGTTTGTCACCAGCGCATGGGGCGTGCACAGTTTTAAAGCATGTCATGTTTGGTATCTATTTACTCAGCATACCATCATCATCTATATTTTATCAAATAATTGACCTATATATTGTGTTTTTGTGCAATAAAAGGAAATAAAAAGTTTTTTTTTGTTCAAAATATGAGTGTTTAAAAAAATCGCTGTGCGAGTGCCATGTGACATAAAACATTTCAGCACCCACCATTTTATTCACTAGAGTGTCTGCTTTAAAAAAGTATATAATGTTTGGGGGTTAAAAGTAATTTCCTAGCAAAAAACACAGATTTTTTTTCATGGCAACAAAAAGTGTCAGAAAAGGCTTGGTCTTCAGGTGGTTAGAAGAGTGAGTGATGTGTGGCATAAACTTCTAATGCTGGGCATAAAATTCCCCCACCCCCCAAAATAACCCCTTTTTGGAAAGTAGACACCCAAACTATTTTCTTAGAGGCATGTTGAGTCAATAGAAGAATTTATTTTTTTTTAACCTCAAGTTTTTGGAAAATGTAAAAAAAAATATATTTTTTTTTCCTACACAAAATTGTCACTTACATGATTTATTGCTCACACATGCCATGGGTATATGTGGAATTACTCCCCAAAATACATTCTGCTACTTCTCCTGAGTATGGGGGTACCACATGTGAGAGACTTTTTGGCAGTCTAGCCAAGTACAGGACCTCAAAATCCAATAAGCACCTTCAGGCTTTTATTTCTTCATTACACTTCCTGACCATCACAGTTTGAGGCCCTGAAATGCCAGGATAGCACCCACACCCCCCCCCCCCAAATGACCCATTTTGGAAAGCAGACACCCCAAGGAATTTGATAAGAAGAAGCATGGTGAGTATTTTGCAGATGTCGTTTGTTGCAACAAGTTTTTTGAAAATGAAGAAAAAAAAATGTTTTTTTTTTATATTTCAAAACCTTGTGAGAAAAAAGTAGATCTGCAAAATACTCACCATGCCTCTTTTTAAATTCCTTGGGGTGTCTACTTTCCAAAAAGGTGTCATTTTTGGCCGGTTTCAGGGCCTTAAAAACTGTGATAGGTAGTGAGGAAGTTACGCTCCTTCAGACTTTCAAAGTGTTCATTGGATTTCAGGCTCCTGTATGTGACTAGGCTCCCAAAAAGTCTCACACACATGGTGTCCCCATACTCAGTAGAAGTAGCAGAATATATTTTGTGGTTTAATTCCACATATATCAATGGCTTGTGTGAGCAATATATCATTTAAGTGACAACTGTGTGTAAAAAATAAGGTTTTTGTCATTTTCCAGAAACTTGTGGAAAAAAAATAAATCTTCCATGGACTCAACATGCCTCTCAGCAGATAGCTTAGGATGTCTACTTTCCGAAAAGGGGTCACTTGGGGGTGTCTGTACTGTCCTGGTATTTTAGCACCTCAAGAAATGTGATAGGCAGTCAAAGCAAAAGCTGTGTAAATTCCATTATCTATGACATAGCTCGTAGATGCTATATCTTTCACACAAACCAATTAATATGAAGTTATTGGGATTTATTTTTACCAAAGGCATGTAGCAAAATACATTTTGACCTAAATGTATGACAAAATTAATTTTTTGGATATTGTTTTATGATAGAAATGAGAAAATGTGTTTGTTTTTCTTTTACATTTCGGTCTTTTTTTGTTTACGCAAAAAGAAAAAAACCCAGAGGTGATCAAATACCACCAAAAGAAAGCTCTTTTTGTGTAAAAAGGACAAATAAATTTCATTTATGTACAGTATTGCATGTCTGTGCAATTGTCAGTTAAACTAGTGCAGCGCTGTATAGCAAAAAAACTGGTGTAAATTACAGTATCTATACCATAGTTTGTAGATGATATAACTTTCACACAAAGCAATCAATATACACTTATTGGAATTTTTCTTTTACCAAAAACATGTAGCAGAATACATTTTGGCCTAAATTTATTACTAACATTGAGTTTACTTTATATATATTTACAGCCGAAAGTAAAAAAATATTTTTTTCTTCAAAATTTTTGATCTTTGTTTATAGCACAAAAAATGAAAAGCAAGCAGATGATCAAAATACCACAGAAAGAAAGCTTTATTTGTATGAAAAAAAGGACAAATTTTGTTTTGGGTACAGCATTGCATGACTGCGCAATTACCAGTTGAAATAGTGCAGTGCCGAATAGCAAAAAAAGGCCTGGTCAGGAAGGGGGGTAAATCCTCTGGAGGGCAAGTGGTTAAAGTAAGCAAAACCCCATCTTTTGTTTAGTTTTGGATACAGTAGGGAAAGGGTAAAACCTGTGTTATTTTTTTTTCCATTATTCTACGTTCCATTGGAGAGATTTAGGTCATTCCCTGCCTCTAGACACAGCATGACATGAGATCCTCTCTTAGGGCCAGTTCACACTAGAACGCGGTTCAGGAAAGGTTGGTAACCCTTTGATAGTGATCTGAGCTTGCCAATCCGCCATCCCAGAGCATCAGGGTGCATCAATCCTCCTCTGTAGTGTCAACTCCTGTCCCAGGCGGAGTGGTACCAAGTATCTGCTGGCTGGAGAGCGATGCCAGCAGAAACTAGAAGAGGACAAGGTCAGTGAATTAAACATCACATACATTGATCTTTTGCAACGGGCATATTAGCACCTATAAAAGAGTTTACAACTATTAGGTTGCTTTCACAATGATCCGCAGGTGCACCTGCAGCTTTCCTGTGGGTTAGCTGCACTTTCCCATAGAGTTCTATTATGACTTGTGGGTGTGGTGCAACCACACAACCACAGCGCATCAGTATGAAAGCAGCCTTATAAGGGGCATTTATATTTGCATTGGGGGGGGGTAAATCCCATAGTTGAGACGTGGTTTTACCACACACGCCAACCACTGGTGTAGCACCAGGGGGCTCAATGGTGACCCCGTCCCATTCTTCAGGGGCCCGTGCTGTCTTCCTGTCACATTCTATTTTACACTTGGACAGGAGGGGCAGTTGAGGTGGCCTATATAGGAGCCGATCCTCTCCATTTTCCTCTTGCAACTGCTAAGTGGCATCTTCCCCTCCTCTCTCTCCCACCGGCATTCAGTAGCTGCAGGAGGAAAATGTTCATTATGCTATTCAAAATAAAACTTCCTAAATTCTGAATAATTTCATTTCAATGTGGCCTTCAGCTGGTTACCAAATCACTTAAGTGGCCCTCACTCTTCCACAGACTGAGCACCCCTGCTTTAGATACACGTTAAATTTCATGTAAGGGCAATATTCTTTTTACATTTTTCAGAGGGAAAGATTTTGTTTGCTGCCTCTGCTCTGTTTGGGGAGGTGTAGCCCTCTATCTGTACTGGACCACTGTCAGTGAGATAGAAAAATAGTATATAGAATATAAAATAGAGAGCCTTTACCAGAGGTAAAAGTAAATCTTTCAGTGTTCCTGGGACATTTATATCTGAGGGGGAACACCAATCACTGAAATCTCTTTAACTTCATGTTGCATCTGTAGAACAGTAAGTAAAATGAACTCTACCCAATGGGGTATGTAAAGTGCAAACAAATAACACAATGGGGTTGATTAACTAAAGACAAATAAAATGTGCACTTTGCAAATACAGTTACACTCATTTTCCACAGGACTTTGTAAATATGTTGATTTCCTCCATCCAATCATGTGCAAACAAACGCTGTTTATTTCCTTGATTGGGTATTCTCATATATTCTTTACCCTGATTGGGTAATCTTTAGGGAAGCTAAGTGAAGCTTAACAACCTTTACATTTACTAAGGAAAATGAGTAACTGCATTTTCAGAGACCACAGTCTATTTGCCTTTAGTAAATCAACTCCACGCCTTTTATGTAACGGATGCATATGTTACCCATATTTTGGCACCCTTACATTTCAGTCAGATAATGCACCACTTTGCGCCGAAAAATTGTTACAGATGAGTGAGGAGCATTTAATTACAAATTACAGGAGCATCACAAACTTGAAATGCAATTCTTTATTTTGAGAAGGTGCCAATAATTTTGTCCAGTCCATTTTTGGGGTTTTGCGTGGATTGTGTTAGATTTGGCTTTTACAAAAAAAAAAAGAAATAAACATGAAAATGCCTAAACATTTCTAATTGCAACAATTTTCTGGGCGAAGTGGTGCATTATCCCACAGAAATGCAGGGGTACCAAAATATGGATAACATATGCATCCTTTAACCACCTTCCGCCCGCCATATAGTACAATGACGGGCGCAAGGTGGTTCTCTCATTCTGATAGGATGTCATATGACGTCCTTCCATTCTCAGGACGTCACGCTGACAGCTCGAGAGGAGAGCCGGTAATCGACTTTCCGCAAAGGGGACATGTACACTGATCATCAGGGCACTGATGATCAGTGTGCCCTCATGATCAGTGTGGCCCCAGAAGTGCCACCTGTCAGTGTCCATCAGTGCCAAAAGTCAGTGCTCATCAGTGTATACTAGTGCACATCAATGCCACATATCAGTGCCCATCTGAGCTGCCTTTGAATGTCACCCATCAGTGCCACCTATCAATGCCAATCAGTGCCACCTATCAGCCCTGCCAATCAGTGCCGCCTATCAGTGCACATCAGTGCCGCCTAACAGTGCACGTCAGTGCCGCCTAACAGTGCCAGTCAGTGTCGCCTAACAGTGCCAGTCAGTGTCGCCTAACAGTGCCAGTCAGTGCCGCCCAACAGTGCCATATATCAGTGTCATGTATCAGTGCTGCCTTTCAGTGCCCATCAGTGATGCCTGTCAATGCCCATCAGTGCAACTTACCAGTGCCTCATCAGTGCCACCTATCAGTGTCCATCAGTGCAGCCTATCAGTGCCCATCACTGCAGCCTCATTAGCGCACATCAGTGAAGGAGAAAAATCACTTATTTACAAAATTGTATAACAAAAACTAAGAAAACACTTTTTTTTCAAAATTTTCTGTGGTTTTTGGTTTAAGAAAAAATAAAAATCCCAGAGGTGATTAAATACCACCAAAATAACGCTCTGTCTCAAAAAAATGCAAAAAATTTTATATGGGTACAGTGTTGCATGACCGCGCAATTGTCATTCAAAGTGTGACAGCGCTGAAAGCTGGGAATTGGCCTGGGCATGAAGGGGGTATAAGTGCCCTGTAGACTAGTGGTTAAATAAAAGGTGTAGAGTTGATTTACTACAGGCAAATAGACTGTGCTCTCTGAAAGTGCAGTTGCACTCATTTTCCTTCACTTAGCTTTACTAAAGAATGCCCAATCAGGGTAAAAAATTGTATGAAATAATTACATTCCAAATTTGTGATGCTCCTGTAATTTGTAATTAAACTCACGTATATCAATTAAGAGATCTTAATGTTCCTGTGTCCTCTGTGTGCCACATTGTCAAGAAGTTTACAGCCCATGGCACTGTAGCTACTCTCCCTGGACGTGGATGAAAGAGAAAAACTTGATCAAAGATTGCAATGAAGGATTGTTCCAATGGTGGATGAAGAACCTCGATCAACTTCCTGACAAATTCAAGCTGACCTTCAGGCACAGGGTACAACTGTGTCAGCTCGCACTATACGTCGCCATCTGAATGAAAAGGGGCGCTATTGGAGACCCAGAAGGACCCCACTGGGTTTTGAGGAAGCCAAAATCTTTTTGGGAGAAGGTGCTGTGGACAGACGAAACAAAATTACAGCTTTTTGGTAAAGCCCATCAGTCTATTGTTTTCAGAAAAAGAAATGAGGCCTTTAAAGAAAAGAATACAGTCCCTACAATCAAACATGGTGGAGGTTCACTGATGTTTTAGGGCTGCTTTGGTGCTTCAGGCACTGGATGTCTAGACCGTGTGCATGGCTGTATAAAATCTGAAGGCTAACAAAGAATTCTGGGGTGCAATGTAGTGCCCAGTGTCAGAAAGTTGCGTCTCCGTCAGAGGTCATGGATCTTACAGTAGGACAATGACCCAAAGCACACATCAAGAAGCACCCAGAAATGGTTTATGACAAGGCGCTGAGGAGTACTGAACTGGCCAGCAATGAGTCCAGATCTCAATCCTATAGAGTACCTGTGGAGAGATCTCAAAACGGTCGTTGGGAAAAGGAAAGAGTGCTCCAAAATTCCAGTAGATAGGTGTAAGAAACACATTTATGATTACAGGAAGCAATTGATTTCAGTTATATTTTTCCAAGGGGAATGCTACCAAATATTAAATTGAAGGTGCAAATAATTTTATCCAGTCCATTTTTGGGGTTTTGTGTGGAAGTTGTCAGATTTGGCTTTTTGTTTCTCCACTTTATGTCATACCAATACAAACAATATAAATAAACATGAGAATGCTTAAATATTTGTTATTGCAAGAATTTTCTGGGCGAAGTGGTGCATTATCTGACAGAAATGCAGAGGTACCAAAATTTTTGTCCATGAATATATATATATATATATATATATATATATAGCAAAGCTGAGTAGTCTACCATTTAGTAACACCTTGACAGAAATATTTTTACTTTGTGTCAGTTGTATTGTCACTATAATCCATTTATATTATGGTTCCCTTTCCTCTTGATAAATGCAACTGGAACCAATATCAATCTGTTAATAAACTACACTCCCAATTTCAGCTGCTTTTTAGTAATGCTTTGGGAGTTGTAGTTCAGCAACATCTGGAGTAGTGTAGGCAACTGACCCTTGGGTATTAGATCTCCACATTGCTTGTCATGCTGGGCTTGCAGTTCAGCAAAACATGCTTGCTGCTTCATTATTAAACACATAAAAACAGACATTGTCAAGCAGATGTTAACTGATATTTTACCTGCGCTACAAGCTGCATGGTTTGTATCAAAATGGAGGATGATGTCACCATATTGCCAATCTGCACCTATATCATAAAATGTACACTAGCACAAAACTATTTTTGATGTTCAAGTTCACAACTACAAATATTATCAATTATGTACAAATTTGCTTTTGTAAAAATGTTATGTCTTTTGACATACAAAACTTTATGATTTTATGAAATGCCCAGTGAACATTATATTACTGCAGTCCTACTTATGTAGATATGTTTGCTAAGAGCAAAAAGCAATGATTAACTGCATAAGACAGCAGCTTATAGCAACCAATGATTTTTTTTTTTACATTTTAGGCTAGCCTCAGATGCTTAGAAGTCTAAAGCAGGAACAATCGGTAATACAGCTGGCTGCTTCATGATGGAGCATAATTTTATCATGCAAATATATTACTGACATCTTAAAATGTAATCACTATTGTTGTGCTATAGCAACAAATGCTGGGATGAATTAAACCAACAGAAAAATTCAGTTAAAGTGTTGCTAAACCCACAACAGTAAAATCAGTCTGTATATGCAGTACAGCATGCTTGTTATACTCACTATGGAACCTAAGAGGTTTAATCCTCTGCATTGTGTAAAAAGGATGTTTGATCCCATCTTCTCTGATCCTCCCCTCCTACTTTCCCCAATCCATTTCCTGAGAGAACAGAGCCTTGGAGGCAAGCTGCACATACTCAGTTTGGTGTGTATTGCTAGAGAGTTTTTTTTTTTTCTTGGGAGGGTGCATGTGATCAGCACAGGGCCAATCAGCACTGTCCAGACAGAGGGTCAGGGATCCTGTAGTCTAATAAGACAGTCAGATTAGAGAATGAAAACACCTCCTAGCCTCCTACAAGTTTTAACCAATGCTCTGCTGGACACTGATAGAAGCAACAAGACTGCTCTAACTGCTGATGAGAAAAAGGTATTTAGCAATTTATATTTACTAAAATAATTGCACTTCCATGTTCTGTGTACTGTAGGAGACCAGCTATAGTGAAAGCAGGGTCCTGGGTTTAGTATGAAATTTGGTGTCATTGTTGGTTAATGCACATCTAATTTAAGATCACCAGACATACATCTCTAAAGGCTAAGCAAAACTCCCATTTAAAAACACAGGAAGAAGTCACAAAATATAAAAATTAAACACACAATAGCTCTGGTTTGTCATGCAGCAGTGACATACTAAACAGAGGCATGATAATACCCAAGGCTGCTGATAGTGGGGTACACCCAGCCCTAGCAAAGTAGGCCTGGGCCCCACTGGATCAGCAGGGAAGGGGGTCAAGTTTAGCTTCAATGCAGGATGAGTGCTGCACAGTGTAGAGCATAGTTACCCTGCCTTGCAACTGTCACAGGATCACAAGGGATTTCTGCATATCTACCCAATTCACTGACTGTCACTGGAGTGTCCAGGACAGCCAGTGAATTAGGTGGATGTGCAGCACTCCTTTGTGACCCTTCAGTGACAGCCTACCTTCTTGGAGACACAACTTTTGCTTATTATCCATATGCATGATACATGTGTTGGTGCAATGTGGTAGCATTTATTCAGAATAACACCCCAAAGCATTTTGCTACAGGTGTGCATTGTGCTGCCAAAGAGTGCTGCATGCAACATTCATTGGAAGCTTACCACATATCCATTGCAAGGTGTGTTATGGTGGCATTCAGAGTGATGCACCAATGCATCGGGGGGGATGCTGTCAACTAGGCTGTAGAGTGCCCTGTGATTTCTAATGGCAGCCCTGACCATACTGACTTAAAGGCACTTGGGCTTATCATATGAATACCAATCATTCCATTATTCAGAGCAAGTAGTTGGAACCTTGCAAAAAAAAAAAAAAAACACATAACGGAAAAAAAAATTTATAATAAAAATTCTAAGATGTTTTGTGCCCAAGTCATGTCTCTCATGTAATAATATTTATTGTATTTACTTATTATATGTCATATTATATTATTTTACAATAGTGTGTTTTGCAGCAGGCCACCATGGACAGACAAACCATTTTATTCTTTATATTGTGCTACATTATTTTGCTGTTGGCAACACTGACCTTCAGGTAGTCTAACCTTACAGCCTCTATTAAAGTTAATTTACAAAGTGCTGACTGGCATCAAGCTAGCAGACACCTGAGAAAAGCTACAAACATTGATAATTACCAATTTTGACAGAAAATACATTTAATTTTTTCATCACAGTCTTCCCTGTCTTTGCATCTTTATGTAATAGTCTCAGTTTGGATCTTGGCAGCAAATATCACAGCATAGCTTTCCAAATTGTATACTTTCTTAACCTTCTAGGCCTGTCATTGCTTTCTTCGTATTCTGATGAGACACTGACCATGCAAATAATCAGCTAACAGTTAGTCATTGCTAGGGCCATGTAGTATGTGGGTAAAATATTTTTCAAAGACAAGCTTTTAAAGAATACCTTGCAGCAAAATGCTAGGTCTGCTTACAGTATTCAGATCCCCCCCCCAACACACACACACACACACAAAAATCACCTGAATATACTAGGTCCAAAATATACCGGTTGTGACAGTAGGCAGGTAAAATCACCTGGTTGCATCCAGGACGGTATATATATCTGTCCGAGATTTATGCTCTATGTGGATTTGTTCCACTAGGGGGAACTGCTGAGCCTTCAGCAGTGAGGTAATGAGCCCAGCTGAAGGTAGTGGGCTCATTAGGGCCTCTATAAAACCTCCCAGCCTGCTTAGGGAGTTGCTCCATCCTGCAACCAGATCTGTGCTTAAGTAGACTGGGGAGCACCATACATACCTGTACGGTGAGACAAAGGCCTGTGTGGCTAGCCTCCAACTGATAGGGACTGGGTGTAGCATAAGGCTGTACCTAGTGGATAGCTAGGGAAGCTATTGTACAGTAAGTGGCCAAGTTGGCCAGGATTTGATTTGAGGTGTCTTTTTGGTTTGATGTTTTCTTGTAAATATTGTAAATAAACTGCACCTTTTTGTTTTTCACCTACACTGTTGTTGTGCTGTGCCTGTGTTTTTGTGTTGTGCACCCACCCAGGGGGTCACACACACCTGCTGCCGAGCGAACTCCGTTACACTGTAAACAAGAAAGTTACATTTATACTGTCCTTACTCCCATCCTCTACTCATGGTGTCTAAGTGAAGGTGATGTCACACTCCTTTTGGCTTCATCATAGGAAATACAGAGCAGCTAAAATCCTGGGAGAAGATGCTCTTGCAGTGGTCTGGGGCGTTTTCTCATAAGATTTTATCTGCACTGACATTGCCATTAATCCTACCTGAAAGATAGTGATGTCATTTTCACTCTTTAAACCATTATGACCCTGCCATGTGATCCGCATTGGCACACCAGACAGAGGGACATTCTAAAAGCAATGCAGCCTGGAAAAAATGAGCTGCCATATTCTGACCTGCTAATTGGTCTTGCTCACCAGCAAACCCAAGTAGGCCCCAGTACAAAGGGCCGTTTCCAGACGATGGCTCCATATAGGTTTGTAGAAGGAGAAGTCCACATATGGAGGTGTCTTTTGAATAGTTTACTAAGTTAACATTTTATACATATCAGCCTTCCAGGAGCCAACAACACACAGCTTCAAGGTTGCTAACAGTCCATAGTAGAGTTCAGAGAGATTATAGAAGTATAGAGAAAAGGAGAGACTCTTAACTACAGGAGAGTTGTCCCAACGTCTAACAGCACCATACACAGGGGTGTGAGTAGTCTAATAATACAAAGTCCTTTTGAACTCCATAGGGGAAGCACCATGGTAAAAGCCTTTTAACAACATCCTGAGCTTTGATGGTCCAACCACAGGTAATGCAAGTGACCATTTCTTCCAATAATGGCTACCACTCCTGGCTTCCAACTCCGCAATATATTTATCATCTCCTTTCCAGGGTGCCCCTCTACTAGGGCAGGGCCGCCACTTAACCCAAGTGACTCCTAAAGTCATAGCTCAAACTCCACCTGCGCATTCAGACATCTAGTGGCCACCCGGGACAAGTACCACAGGCCACATCCATGGCCTACCCACAGATGTTTGGTAGGTTTAAGTCTTATGTCTTGGACCTGCTATTTTCAGGAGATTTTTACCGGGAAGGGGTCCAGACAGTTTGCTTGATCTAGATTCTGCAATGTCTGCTTTAAAATCTTGTCTTTAAAAATTGCTTTTCAGATACCCTGCATGGCCCCTGCAAGGACTAACCATTCAGCTGATGGCATGATGAGTGTCATCAGAAAACAAAAAAAAACAATGATGGACCTTGAAGGTTAACCAATGTTTGAGAATTAAATTATTTTTCTTATTTTAACCTTCTTTGATTCATGATTTTAGCATGCTAAAAAATAACGGTGGTCTGTTGTATTTGCTAATAGATATTATTTTAAAGATAAATATAATATAAATATTATGGGGAAAAAAAGAAAAACAAGTGACAACAATTTTCTTTTTATAATGCTTTTTACTGTTGTGTGGCAGATATGCTCAAACAGCAGAAAGGTACTTAACTTAGATCTTTTGACCATGAGATGCATGACTGTTTTATTGAAACAGAGGAACAAGTTTAGGCACTGGGTAGGACCTGTTAGTCCTGATTCATTAAGCTCCAAGGGGTAAAGTCGGTATAAATCTTTTTCTTTAAAGGTACATTTTGCACATACTAAACATCAGATAACTTTTACAAAGGAAAGGGTTCCTGACAGTATATGTGGACTTTACATTGTAATGCAAACTCCATTTTAAATCTAAGCTGTGTACAGAGTAGGGATACGGTTCAGATTCTCTGCAACTCTGGCTTCAATGCAAATCCTCTTAGCTATTTTCTTAACCAGAAAGTTTTGCATGACATTTGAATCATGCCAACAATCAGCCATCCGGTTTAGAAAGGCAACTAAGGGGGCTTTTGGAAAAAACAGCCACCTCACTATAAAACAGGAGGCTTAGAGTAGCTATAGTGTTAGTGCATTGGTAGCAAGAGGATAGGGAGAATTGAAAAAAAGAGCACCGAGGGCAGCAAAGCCTTCTTTTAAAAACAAAAGTTGGTTTTTGTATTGCTGCATCTTTTGAAGAAAAAAAAAAGAGCGCAAAACAGTACTTAAACCACCTCATAATATATCACTTACATTCACCACACACCCTTATCTGAATAATAAAAATAAAAGTTAAGCATACACAGGAAGGCCTATTCTTCTTGACTAATATGATCATGCCACTGGACAATTTATCATCTGTGGTCTCTTAATTCTTGATTGAAAATATGTGCCCGTGCCAGTCTAGTACGTTATGAACTAGTCTTGCTCCTTAAAGCCCCTTTCACACAAAGGGTCCAATCAAGTCTCAGTAAAAAACAGCAAACTCAAATACTCCTGCGCTTAGGGATGGACTCAGTATAGATTAGGACCACATAACGAATGTCCTGGAATGTGCAAGCCTTGCTGCCCTCAAAAGACCAGGGAAGTCCAGATGTACTGAATGGATAAAACAAACAGAGGGCACAGCGGCCTAGTGCATTACCTTAAAAAATGTATTTAATAAAAGTAGGTATTGTACTCTTAATTCTTGATTGAAAATATGTGCCTGTGCCAGTCTAGTACATTATGAACCAGTCTTGCTCCTTAAAGACCCTTTCACACAAAGGGTCCAATCAAGTCTGCCTGTCAGTTTTTCAAACACACATGACTGGATAATCTTATGGACCAATGGGTGTAAATGGACTTGTGTCTGTTTACGTCCGCCTACCTCCAGTCCGATCCTCTGTCTCTAGCTTCTGTCTAGGCAGATCAGATCAGAAGGCAGTCAGGTGTAAAAGGACAAGAGTCTGTTTATTTCCGGCTGCCCATAGAGCTCTGTCCATGTCCGCTCTGCATAAACTGAGTGAACATGAATGGCTCATCCACCCCCTCTGCTCTGATTGGCAGGGGATCAGTGGAGAGATACCCTGCTGATCAAAATGGAGTCCACCCCGAGTGAAAGGGACTTTAAACTGAACTGCCACTAGTAAATTTTTTACACAGCTGACCTGTTTCTTCTTTAGTTCAAAGCTTTTTATTCTTTAAGGAAAACACCTGTCTGTACCTTGTATCTCTATTACATTTCAGACTCTCTTTTTAAAAATGTCCTGCCACTGAGAATGTCTCTGCTTTATCATTTGTGGTCTCTTCATTTTTAATGAAAGCTTGATAGAAACTGGCCAGTGGCAGGACAGATTAACATCAGGAAGAACAGAGACAGACTGAGCTGCCCAATTTCTATCCACTGTTCAAAGCATGCCTAGTACCTCTTCATGAAAAATAATGTGTCATTGTTAAAACTACCTGGAAAAAAATAACTAAAATATAATTAAAACAAATCAGATTGAGTTGTTGATGCTGTATGTGGCCCAAGGCAATTGGGAAAGAAAAAAATTAATTCCACAGCCAAATATGCACTGCCAGACTATACGGTCACTGTAGCTGTTCTGAAAAATTGTGCTGTTCCAGAACATTATGTGAAGCTTTAAAGCTGAAGGTAAGCTATTTCTTTTTTTTTTTTGCTCCACAGCTTCTACACATCACTTACCTGTAAAGAAGTTTGTTCCAGATTGTGCAGGCAGCTGTAGAAATCTTCACTGCTGTGCTGATCTATCATTCTCCTGTAACTGAAAGTCCAGGAGAAGGGGGGATAATATCTTGGGATCCCCCAGAAAGGGGGATAATATCTTGGGACTTTGGGCTGAGCTTCAATTAAAAATGTTTCTGACAAGGACCTGCCCCCACTGCCCCCTACTCCATTTAGAAAAGTTTTTTCACTGTATGTAACATGATCTGTGAAAGGGTGAGAAAATTATGTGACTCCTCAGAGTCTCCCCCATTCACAGATCATGGTACAAGCAGTGAAAGCAATGGAAAAACCTTTTCGCGATGGATGAAAGTGGAGGTGGTGGAGGCCCCCACAGGGAACTGTTTTCACAGTACAGCAACAGGAAAAGTCCAGCTGTGAAGATTTCTCCAGCTGCGTGCATGTCATCGGACATACTTCATTACAAGCCCCCTCTTCATTGTTTAATGTTGTGTGGTAGATATGCTGAAGCAGCAGAGAGATACTTACCTTGGACTTTTTGAACAAGAGATGCAAGACTATTTGATTGCAATAAAGGAACAAGTTTATGCACTGGGTAGGACCTGTTAGTCCTGATTCATTAAGCTTTATGAGGTAATGTAGGTCATTTTTTTTTTTTGAAGGTACATTTTGCACAAACACACTAACATTAGATTACTGTTTTTTTGTTTACAAACTTATTGAAAAATCAAAAGGTGGTACATTTAATGAGAATGATCATATAAAAAGAGCATATGAATGGTAAACCGCCTATTCCGAAAAGGAGCAGCATACAATGAAAAGACAGTAATCTTACATGCATCATGATCAATAGCATTCAGAGAGTGAACAGAATGTCATCTATTATATAGCATATTGGGTGCACCAGGCAGAAAAAGGTAACAAGAGGTAAAAGGTAAAGAAACAGCCAGGTATATCAGTATCCACATGAAATGTACAAACGGAGCATAGTGTAAACTCAAGTTGATAGTAATAAGAAGGTTTAATGAGAAATATTGCCTCATTTAAGCCACAGATAACTTCTGTTATTATAACAAGTCAGAGAATTATATAAAGTGTGGAAAAACATTTCCATACAGCTAATGGAGTCAGCTCTCATTTAAATTTGCAAAACTGGAGTTGAAGAGGTTTTCCAAAGTAAGGTTATAACCCAATGAATAGAGACACATAGTACGAAGGAGTCTCATATGTAAAGTAGAGACCACTGTTATAGGTGCAAATAATAGGCAGTTGGTAGCCACATGATTGATAGGGTTTACCTGCAACACTAGAGGGAAAATCTTCTAGTGTGCGCCAAACAGAGGCAACTTTCTCGCACTCCCAAAAGACATGAAGAAAGGAACCGGGAAGAGGGTATCCTCGAAAACACAGGAGAGACCTACGTGTTTTTGAGAGTGTACTTTTGTTGCTGTTAAATGCCACCTGGTGAAAAGCTTAATTGTGGTTTCATGGGTGGTAAGTGACCTAGTACATTTGCACAGGTTCTCAAAACAAGTGTCCCAATTTTCTATAGAAAAATCAACAGAACAATTAGATTCCCATTTAGACATGTATTCAAATTTTAGCCTGTGGATCCGTGCTTGCCAGGTAACCATAGATCTCTGGTATAAGGTCTTTGCCTTGGAGCTTTATGGCAAATACATTCATCATCAGATGACCTTTAAAGGGGGAAGGGTCCCAGACAGTATAGGCAGAGTTTGCATTGTAGTGCACAATGAGAGGTTTACGAACACAAAAACACAAAAGGTGAGAAAATGGTGTCAGCAGAGGCACCCAAATATGAAGGAGAAGCTGAGAAATGGATTCTTCATTGATTCAATATTTACTGCTCACAGAATATAATAATATAAAACACAGTTAACGCGTTTCGTGGCATTACCTGGCCACTTCCTCAGGATGGTGCATAAAACACTGCTAAACAAAAAAATCTCAAGTAGGTAAAAACAATATATATATAATATATATTGTAGTGCACAGTCTGCTTTAAATCTAAGCCATCTATAGACTCTAGAGTAGTGATAAGGTTCAGATTTTCTGCAACCTTAGCTTCAATGCACAATGCATTCTGTGAACGGCTGCCGAGGAAATTCTGTGACTAATCAGGTTCTCCCCCATTCACAGATCATGGTACAAGCAGTGAAAGTAATGAAATAACTTTCCTAATGAATGAAAGAGGGGAGATGGTGGAAGCCCTCTTGGAGAACCTTTGTCACAGTACAGACACAGAAAAAGGACAGGGAAGTACAGCTGTGAAGATTTCTTCAGGATGCAGCTGCCTGCAGGTCATTGCACATACTTCATTAAATCCCTTCACAACCCAGTCTTAGTATTGAATACTTAATACACTTCTATAATAGAAGTCTCTAGTAGACTTCAATGGAATTCACTGCTAAGGTCGAGAGTTGTGAAACTTAATCAGGACTGACGACTTCCCAGCAGGTTGGCTTATCACTAGAGGGACGGACACGTGGACATGTGTCTTACCATACTAGGCTATAGGCCAGTGCATGTCTATTGGTGTAAAGATACACAATTCTATTCCCTGAATGCAAGGGTGATGGCAAAGGATGCTGCAAGAGAAAGGAGCCATCCTGAAACTGGAAACCTGGGGTAGTGGTCATGGCACCAACTTAAACATGAACATAGGCAAGGATTAGAAGATAAAGAGGCTGCATTCTACATAAGTGATTACATCAGGTGCTGAAAACTGCTTAAAAACATAGGGTTTATTATCAATTTTCAGACTGAAGATGAAACTTTAATGTCAGCTGAACTAACATACTCTACCGTCTGTATACCAAGATACATAAGACAGAAACAAGATCTGTTATTGGCTTTGAACAGAGTTTTAGCAAATTGCATCAAGCCTGAAAAGTATTCAGAACTGGCCATTGTAAAGATTGTTTTTACTACCAAATGCTCATCATAGAAACTCAAACATAGGTTTCTGATCTCTTTTTATTTGTCTGCCATTACACAGTTATAAACATTGCGTAAAATGTGTTTTTCACATCATTGTATTACTAACATTCTCCTTTATTTGCCAGTCATGTGAGAGAATTACCTCCACTAAAGAGAGAAAATTACACTTTTTTACACTTCTTTTTTCTTCTACTCATTTGCCATTTGCATTTCTGATTTTACTGACTGAAATGAAGATGCACAATTTTATTAAACGTTAGCAGCCCTAGGGTTGAATACAAGACTGTCAAAGCTTGTTTTATGAGACATAGGCAGCTGCTCCTATATTACATTAGGACCCCATGGCTTTTAGCTACATTTTTTTAATGAAGTTTACTAAATAAAGAAATATTAGTACTAATTATGCTAAGACCATATTATGTGTAATCGTTTGATGAATATCACAAACCCCTTCAAAATGAATGCACATATAATTTCAGAATGACTATCACAAAGGAATCTTGAGAAATATTACATTTACTTTTATTGACTATAATGTATTTAATTGCATAAGGTTTCTGACATGCCTTAAACAGGGCTAAAAGTGTTTGCTGCTGATTTTAAAACTGCTGGTCACTGATGACGTATCTGATCTATAGATCACCAAAAATGGATTCCTTAAAGTGGTTGTAAAGGCTCCAGGTTTTTTACCTTCATGCATTATATACATAAAAAAACCTTCTGTGTGCAGCAGCCCCCCAATACTTACCTGAGCCCCATCATGATCCAGCAATGTGCATGAGAGATTTTGCTCTCCGGGGACTCTCCCTCCCCATTGCCTGACACAGCAGTGGGAGTCATTAGGCCAGTGAGCCAGTGAGGAAAAAGGGAGCAGAGCAGAGCCATAGTTCTGTGTGTGAATGGACACACAGAGCAGTGGCTCAGGAGCGAGCCTGCTTGGGTGCCCCCATAGGAAGCTGCTTGCTCTTGGAGAACCCGGCAGGAGGGAGGGGCCAAAAGGGCTGGTGGGGTACCCAAGAGGAGGAGGATCGGGGCTGTTCTGTGCAAAGCCATTGCACAGAGCAGGTGAGTATGACTTTTTTTTTTTCTAAGCCTGCCTTTAATATAACTTTAATCTAGACATCAATTATTCTTGGAAACAACTGTCTCAAAAACTAAAAACCTTCTATGTTCATTGCTTGCACAAAGTTTATCATCAGACTGAGTTTTATGTGAAGCAGAAAAAAATATATCTTTGTGAAGTCAACAAGTGGTTCATATGCCACATTTTTCTGTCCTGGAACCACATTATTTCACAGTATCCATTTCCTTTTAATGTAACTCTCTTGCACAGCTGTCCCATTCAGATATTCAAGCTGCATTCCAATCAGCAGATCCACTAATTTTAGATCTCCACCGACAGTCTAGTTGTACTTGGTGTACTGATGTGCTTCGACAAAAGTTCAATATTTTCGTATGTTTCTTTCATGCATTTGTGTAGCATAGCCAACAGGTATTGCAAATTGCAAAAAAACAGAAGACATCTATAAAACCTGGCAGTACTAGGGTCGCTGGTTCGAATCTCAACCCCGGCACCACCTGCCTGGAGTTTGCAGGTTCTCCCAGTGACTGTGTGGGTTTCCTCCGGGTACTCCGGTTTCCTCCCACACTCCAAAGACATGCTGGTAGGTTAATTGGCTCCTGTCTAAATTGGCCCTAGTATGTATATGTATGAATGTGAGTTAGGGACTTTAGATTGTACGCTCCTTGAGGGTTAGGGACTGATGTGAATGTACAATATATGTATGTAAAGTGCTGCGTAAATTGACGGCGCTATATAAGTACCTTAAGTAAATAAATAATAAAATGGAATATGATAGGTTAAATTACAGGTTGTGTAGGTGATTAGTAGCAAAAAAAAAAAAAATATATAAGATACACCAAAAGGTGAAGGAGAAGCCACATGCTGCCAGAATGTGCCTCCTAAGTTTAAATGTGAAGTATATATGCTTAAAGAGGTGCTCCACCCAAAAGGGGAATTTGTGCTTTAAGGCCTCGCCCCCCACTCCCTGTTAAAGATTGGCACTTTTGAGGGGTGGAGGGAGGCGGGTACCCAATTTTGACAGGTACCCGCTCCCACATCAGCTGTGATCGCCTAGACGATCGGAAGCAGAAGTTGTTCCCCCTCTCTCCTCGTAGTCTTCTCAAGCACGTGACTGGTCCCAGCAGACTACGGGACTATGCACAAGGAGCAGCGCTACATGCGCATTCAGAGTGGACATCTGGCTGTGAATCCACAAACTGTCACAGCCAGGTCCCCACACTTCTGGCGCTGGAGGGAGAGGAGGGCCGGTGAACCCAGCTGGATCGAGGGACAGGTGAGTGTGTTTTTTTTAAAAGTCAGCAGCTACAGTTTTTTTAGCTGCTGACTTATTTTTTTAGATTTTGACTGGAGCTCTGCTTTAACTATACAACTAGCCAAAGAGCTATACACATGGCTGCAGTTCAACATATAAAACATGCAGACATGTTCATATTCACACTATTCCACTGTGGTAGTACATGCATTAGTACACTTATTACTGCGATGCATGTTACATGCATTGGTCTGAAGCAGTGCCATTCATTCTCAAAAACCTTGAGCATTTAGAATCCATTTGGCATCCAAAGCGCCTTACCAACAGATTTGTGTTGCAGCACAGTGCAGTGTATGTCCTCACAGAAAAGTGAGTTGTGGTCTGCTGCTAGATATGCTACATGCATTTTTTTTTGGTGGATTTTGGAGCATTCGGCAGCCTACTTAAAGGAATGGGCTGCCTTAACACAATACACATTGCTATGAGTGCACTAAAGCAGCAGAATAGCTTGACTGGGACGAAAAATCTGAGAAACATGCATCACCTAAGCAGCTTGGATTGTAGAATGAATATTAGTGGCAGACACAGTAGTTAAAGCACCTCTGTAGCTGCCATACTCTTGGGATTTTTACAAAATCTAGTTTCTAGAGTTTACAGCGAAGGTCTCATTTCCATGTCCTAATCTGTCTCCTTGACATTATGAATGTTCTTGTCTGTTGTAAACTTATATCTCTGTAACAGCTGAGCAATAAAATCAATAACCAGTTTTCATCTTTATCTCTACAGAATGATAAAATATTGTAGCATTCCTCATCTTACATTTATCCTTCTCTTGCAAACCTATAACCCCATTTCCCTCCTCCCAATTCCCCACCCTCTCCTCTCTCCCCTCTTTTTTTTTTTTTAGGTCCCTCAGCCTGTTGGTTGAGGAAGTAGACCTGTATGTCATTGTGTTGTGTGGTGGTATATACTCCTTTGTTATGGTCTTGGTTCTTAAAACACAGATTACATGCTTGATACCCTCTAGAACACGAGACATACCTCTTTTCTGTATGTTAATGCTTTTTCAGTTATTTGGTAAATCAATGCCGTGGTCAATTCATGTTTGCATTAAGTAATGCTCTGTTATGTTATTCTGCAATGTAATGTTGGCTTCTATACCATGTGCAATTCTCAGTGTCTGTTCTTTTTATGTGTGTATGGACACTGCACAGTACCAGTTCTATTGCTTTCTGGTAAAGATTGTCGTCATCAGCTATTATTTAGCATCTAAGAGGATTGCCTAACATTCCCTCCTTTATTGTACATACGTTAAGCCATGCCCCTTAAACAGTTTTGCCATATCCACTTTCCACTACAACACATTTTTTATTTTGTTCATCCTACAAACTATTCACAAGGTTGACATTTCTGAATTTGTATAATGCAGGGGCTGTCCTACAGAAAGAGGGACACCTGGCAACTATAACAGACTTCCTGGATTTCAGAAAACCTCAATTTATCTAGAAAAGTTTTCAAAATCTCTCAGAGTTTCCTACTGCATTTCTTTATGATAATCTAGAATGTATTAGGTTTATACTGTATGGTGGTGGCTTAAAGGGAAAAGGTGGCACAACTCCTTGTTCTTAGTGTTTTATTTACACAAGAGAGTCAGCACAACAAGAAATATTCTCCAGTGTCACCTTCTAGCAGCTAGGCATGAATAGTTACAATTATGGGTACAATGCAAGACTGCAGGACTTGCATACAGGAAGCTGTCCAGGGTGTGTTTCTGTAAGCACTGTTTTGTCAGGTATTCCTTTTGCAAGTTTATCCCAGAATAGGGCACTGTCCTACTTTTGCCACCTTTTGGGGTGACCTCCAGTGTTACAGCATACTCGTTAGGTGATCTGGAACGTCCGCTTCTCTCCTCCGTCCTCTCAGGAACCAACTGTTCAAAGCCTAAGATATTTCTCTGACATTGGATGCTGTCCTTTCCTTAAGTCCTAGCTTCTGTCCTTGTTTCTACTTTCCACAATAAGGGCACATATAATGACACAGGCAAGGGATATATATATATATATATATATAAATATATATATATATATTACACACACACACACCCACCCACCATGCTCAGCATAAATGGGTACACCCCTTTTGAAAAGTAAGATTTTAATCAATATCTCAATGAACACAAGAACAATTTCCAAAATTTTGGCAAAACTGAGTTTTATAGGACATTTGTTTAGCTTATTACATGAAAGTAAGATTAATAATATAACTTACTGTATACTACAAAATCTTCAGCTTTACTCAGAGTTGATGCAAAAATGAATACACCCCATGACAAAAACTACTACATCTACTATTTTGTATGAACTCCATGATTTGTAAGGGCAGTACCAAGTCTTCTAGGCATAGAATGAACAAGTTGGCGACATATTGCAACATCTATTATTTTCCATTCTTCAAGAGTGACCTCTTTTAGAGGCTGAAAGCTGGATGAAAAGTGATGTTCAACTTGTCTCTTCAGAATTCCCCATAGGCGTTCTCTTGGGATCAGACCAGGTGACCTACTTGGCCACTGAATCTCTTTCACCATGTTCTACTTCAGAAATGCAACATTTGCCTTAGATATGTGTTTTGGATCATTGTCTTGTTGGAAAAAGTGCACAACGACCAAGGGCACGGAGTGATGGTAGCATCTTCTCTTTCAATATAGAGCAGTACATCTATGAATTCATGATACCACCAATGAAAAGCATCTCCCCAACACCAGAAACACTCATCCAGCCCCACAGAAGGACACTCTCACCACCATGTTCCACTGTAGGCACCAAGCATTTTTTTTGTACACCTCACCTTTGCAACACCATACAGTTTGAGACCATCAGTTCCAAAAACATTTATTTTTGGTCTCATCACTCCAGAGTAGAGTAGCAGTAGTCTTCTTTTTCAGCATGGGCCCTGGCAAATTCTAGGTGGCTTTTTTGTGCATGGGAGAGGCTTCCTTCGTGGACGACACCCATGTATGCCATTCCTTTGCAGTGTATGCTATATTGTGTCACAGGAAACAATCACCCCAGTTTGGCGTACTAATTTAGTCAACTGCAGTGAACTTGCCTGGTGATTTTCTTCAACCTTTCTCATCATAAGATGCTCTTGTTGAGGTGTTAACTTCTGTGGACGGCCTGGATGTCTCTGTAAGATGGTTGCAGTTCCATTTTTACAAGTGTAATAAAAGCGCCACACCCTTAATACTTTAAAGCAGCAATTCCACCTCAAAGAAACCAAATAAATTTCTTAGTGCTATAACTTAAATCAAGGAATGCGCTAAGTTCCATTTTTGTTAACTTTTTGTATCACTTTTGTTACAGTATTCTGACTGGTAAGTAAAGCTTTGCTGATCTTCTTGTAGCATTCATCTTTCTTGTGTAAAGAAATTATTTTCTTACTCAGGACTTGTGACATTTGTCTTCCATGTGATGCCATTGCTGACAGCATGAAATGGAAAGGGGTTTTCTTTGTTAAATAACTTCCTTTTATAATCAATTGTCTGCTGGGCACCTGTTTAATGAATAATTAGACTCACCTGTAGTTGAATTCTTGTTAATTAGGATTTTGTTGTCTAAAATGTAGCTTTGCTCCTAAGACTTTCATTGGGGTGTATTCATTTTTGCAACATGGTCTTGAATTAATTTGTTAGGCAAAATAATTTTTTGTGTGTGCAAATGAACAAATCTTGTATGCAATCAATGGCCCGCATTTGTGGAAGTACTTTGTAGTATAGTGTCCCATAGAAAATGTTGATTCTGAAAGTAAAGGTTTTCTAACAAATCTGTTGGGGTGTACTCATTTATGCTAAGCTATATATATATATATATATATATATATATATATATATATATATATATACATATACATACATACACACACAGTGCTTTGAAAAAGTATTTATACCTCTTGAAATGTTCCACATTTTGTCATGTTACAACCAAAAACGTAAATGTGTTATTGGGATGTTATGTGGTAGACCAACACAAAGTGGCACATAATTGTGAAGTGGAAGGAAAATGATATTGTTTTCAAATTTTTTTTACAAATAAATATGTGAAACGTGTGGTGTGCATTTGTATTCAACCCCCCTGAGTCAATCCCTTGTAGAACCACCTTTGCTGAAATTACAGCTGCAAACCGTTTTGGGGATGTCTCTCCCAGCTTTGCACATCTAGAGAGTAAAATGTTTGCCCATTCTTCTTTGCAGCATAGCTCAAGCTCTGTCAAATTGGATGGAGAGCGTCTATGAACAGCAATTTTCAAGTCTTGCCAGAGATTCTCAATTGGATTTAAGTCTGGCTTTTGACTGCGTCATTGTAACACATGAATATGCTTTGAACTAAACCATTCCATTCCTGGATCATTGTATTACTCCCTGCTCTGCTAGCCCCACAGGGCAGCGACATCGCTACTTGGCTAGCATCACCTACTAAGTAGGGTTTGGGTCAATAACGTGCCAAGACCTTAAATATAGCAATCCTTTTCACAGTATTTCCTGCTGTTGGATCTCCCAAATATATAGGAAGAGGAGCAAACGTACACACATCAAAGCCATACCTTTGAGCATCCTATAAAGTGTTTGCATATTTATTTCTTAGTTTTGTGATTTCTGTGCTTAACACAACACATGGAAAATAATCATGAAACTTTGAACTGTTCTAATATAACATGTCTTCTATGTTAGTATTGAACACATTTCGACAGTACAGTTATAATCCTAATGTATGACTATATTTGCAGTCATAACTGCCATTTCTACTTATGATTTTTACATGTTTTTAATGTCTCGGTGATGTGTACACAGTACATTGCAATACGGCTGCATGACATGATATGATTTTTACATGTTTTTAATGTCTCTATGATATGTACACAGTACATTGCAGTACGGCTGCATAACTTAACTGGAGATCCATTTTCAACCATTAACTAAACAGAAATATTAGATTATTTTTGTAGCTTCTCCTGACTGCTGACATTTAAATTCTGTTTGGCTGCTATGGGATATACCTCAGAAGGCTTCTTTTCATAGTTATCCCTCCTTTTAGTAAATACGTTCTGTTGCATCAATCACAGACTGTCTGTTATTTCATGAATTTATAAAGTCTTGCTTGAGACACCCCATAATGGAGGGTTGTTCAGCCAGTTTCTGCACTAAAACCCATAGGGGAAGTTTTTTATGTATTCTCCACGATAGGGGCCAGTGACCAAAATAGCAATTTGTCTGGTCCTCCACTCAGCTTAGATTCCAATTTGCTTTAGCCCAAAGCCATACTGGAAGTCAAACAAAACAAAAGAAATGAGGCCTCATTGATACTTCAGTCGTTACAGGCTAGATCAATAGTAAAAAAGTGAGAGCTCAGAGAAAGGAGGCAGTTAGCACAAAATTGGTGACAAGCCAATAGACTAATACAGTATATAAAGTGCAGTGCTCATATGAAGTATATGTGAAGTGCAAATACAAAAATTCACAAAACGATAAATGCATACATTCAATAAATTATAATATAAATTACCACCACAAAGTGACTACAAATTATATATAAGGCGATTGAAACAAAGTGCTCAATCAAAGAGAATGTCCAAATTTAGAAATAAATTCTTCATGAATAGCAATTCATCTGTGCAAACGATCAACCAGTGAAATCTCCCTAGGTGACTCCTCTACCACTATGCACTCACCAGAAATGTAAGTGTAATAGTGCCCAATGCATATTATAACCTTCGCATAACACTCATCTTCCCAGATACTACCCACAGACAGCCGGCAATCCTGCAAAAGGTGGCTCACCACACAGAGTCCAGGATTCATCTCATGGTGTAATATGTTTATTATAAACCAAGAAAGTAAAACAAAGAATAAACAAATGCTCAACATGTATTGAAGATAAAAACAGCCAGCAGTCAAACTTACTCAGATGGCTGCCGTTCCACACACAGGATACGGCGGCGTGATGTCAGCACGTAAGGCCCCTCCCTACGAGTTTCGTGCACCAGCACATATTCAGGGGCTATGCCTTACAGGTTATAAACTTAGGGGTTGCTCTGGACAGCCAAGGTTCTTGTTACACAGTGCCCCAATTTACCTGGAGTATGAGAATGAAGGAACTATTTACTTTACCACCATGTGAGTGGACATTCCCCCATTAGACTTCCACTCATTCCCAAACCAAATCAGATATTGTCTTTCATATTTTCCAAGAGATTTCCAAAAGATTAGTAGTCTTATCCATCACCTCTACCTTTGCAGTCATGGCTGGCATGCTAATATTTCCTGCTACACATATCAAGAAGGCTTCACCTTCTTCTCCCCATTTAAAACTTTCACTGCCTTTAGGAGGTGCATAACATAGGACATAAATAACTCAGCAGCTTTTTTTTAGCTTGATATACTTTTTCAGAGTGCAACATTCATCTTTTTCAGTTCATAAAGCACTCATTTTTTCAGTCCCCCTATTTTTAGCATATATATGCAAAAAAAGGTGTTTCCCAATAACCAGCGGCCACAATTGATAAGTCCAGTAAGACAACACTCCTCATTCACCATGCCTAACATGAGTGCTGCAGCACTCTGTGTGGTGAACCCAACATGAAAGCGTCAGTCAGTCATGTTTGTCTATCAGGCTTTTTAAAGGTCTCCAGTCCTCTCTTGGTGTTGCTACACATGCATGCATATTTGCCATCACAGTGCAGAGTGAGATGTCTATGTACAAAGTTCAGTAACCCATAGAAATCAGATTTCATATCAAGGCCATGTCAAGCTAGCCTTTATATCAGCAGCATCACACCACCAGCAACAGACTGATTAAATCTACACCTACATTATCCGTTGTAGTACCTCCCTCGTTCCCAGTCAGCTCTCACTGGCAGTTGAGCTTCAGCAACATTTTGGACAATACAATTATATCTACTACAGATGATGAAAATTGAATTGCAGTGATTTTGCCTGCAAGAGTCAATGGAGACAGGACCGTGTGTGTATATATATATATATATACATATACACACATACAGTATATACATATATATATATATATATATATATATATATATACATACACAGTATATACACACACACTACACTCCCTGGCCACTTTATTAGGTACACCTGTTCAATGATTGGTAACACAAATTGCTAATCAGCCAATCACATGGCAGCAACTCAGTGCATTTAGGCATCTAGACGTGGTGAAGACAATTTGCGGAATTTCAAGCTGAGCATCGGAATGAGGAAGAAAGGGGATTTAAGTGACTTTGAGTGTGGCATGGTTATTGGTGCCAGACGGACTGATCTGAGTATTTCAAAAACTGCCGATCTACTGGGATTTTCATGCACAGCCATCCCTAGGGTTTACAGAGAATGGTCCAAAAAAGAGAAAATATCCAGTGGGCGGCAGTTGTGTGGATGAAAATGCCTTGTTGATGTCAGAGGAGAATGGGTAGACTGGTTCGAGATGATAGAAAGCCAACAGTAACTCAAATCGCCACTCGTTACAGTCAAGGTATGCAGCATACCGTCTCTGAATTCACAACACATCGAACCTTGAAGCTGATGGGCTACAGCAGCAGACCACTCCAGTTGCCAGTGTATCCATCTTCTGATGGTTATTTCCTGCAGGATAATGCATCACGTCACAAAGCGTAAGTCATCTCAAACTGTTTTTTTGAACATGACAATTAGTTCACTGTACTCCAATGGCCTCCACAGTCACCAGATCTCAATTCAATAGAGCACCTTTAGGATGTGGTAGAATGGGAGATTCTCATCATGGATGTGCAGCCGACAAATCTGCAGCAACTGCGTGATGCTATCATGTCAATATGTAACGAAATATCTGAATGTTTCCAACACCTTGCTGAATCTATGCCATGAAGAATTAAGGCATTTCTCTAGGCAAAAGGGGATCCAATCCAGTACAAGCAAGGTGTACCTAATAAAGTGTGTGTGTGTGTGTGTGTGTGTGTGTGTGTGTGTGTGTGTGTGTGTGTGTGTGTACACACACACATACATACATACACACACACATATATACAGTTGCAAGAAAAAGTATGTGAGCCCCTTGGCATTACGTGGAGTTTTGCATGAATTGGGCATAAAATGTGCATTGAACGTCATCTAAGTCACAATAGAAGAACACAGTCTGCTGAACATAATACTACACAAACATTAGATGTTGCCATGGTTTAATTGCACATAACATGTAAACATTCACAGTGCAGGGAGGAAAAAGTATGTGAACCTTTGGACTTAATAACTGGTTGACCCTCCTTTGGCAGCAATAATCTCAACCAAACGTTTCCTGTAGTTGCAGATCAGACCTGCACAACGATCTGGAGTCATTTTGGACCACTCCTCTTCACAAAACTGTTTCAGTGTAGCAATATTCCTGGGATGTCTGGTGTGAATTGCTCTCTTAAGGTCATGCCACAGCATTTCAATCGGGTTGAGGTCAGGACTCTGACTGGGCCACTCCAGAAGGCGTATTCTGTGCTGTTGCAGCCATTGTTTTGTTGAATTACTTGTATGCTTTGGGTCATTGTCCTGTTGCATCACCCATCCTCTGCGGAGCTTCAGTTGGTGGACAGATGGTTGTACGTTTTCCTGCAAAATGTCTTGATAAACTCTGGAATTCATTTTCCCATCAATGACAACAATCCGTCCAGGCCCTGAGGCAGCACAGCAGCCCCAAACCATGATGCTCCCTCCGCCATGTTTTACAGTGGGGATGAGGTTTTGATGTTGGTATGCTGTGCCTTTTTTTCTCCACACATAGTGTTGTGTGTTCTTTCCAAACAACTCAATCTTGGTTTCATCTGTCCACAGTATATTTTGCCAGTAGTGCTGTGGAACATCCAGGTGCTCTTTTGCAAACTTCAAACGTGCTGCAATATTCTTTTTGGACAGCAATGGCTTCCTCCGTGGTGTCCTCCCATGTACTCCATTCTTGTTTAATGTTTTCCTTATTGTAGATGTGTCAACAAAAATGTTAGCATGTGCCAGAGATTTCTGTAGGTCTTTAGCTGACACTCTGGGATTCTTCTTTACCTCATGCAGCATTCTGCGCTGTGCTCTTGCAGTCATTTTTACAGGATGACCACACCTAGGGAGAGTAGCAACAGTGCTAAACTTTCTCCACATGACACATGAACATCAAGGCTTTTGGAGATACTTTTGTAACCCTTTCCAGCTTCATGCAAGTCAACAATTTTTGATCGTAGGTCTTCTGAGAGCTCTTTTCTGCGAGGCATGGTTCACATCAGACAGTGCTTCTTGAAACCAGTAAACCCAAAACAGGTGTGTGTTTTTTAAGGGCAGGACAGCTGTCAGCAACACATCCAATATCATCACACTGATTGGAATCAAGTTTGGCTCACTCCTGGCTCCAATTAGCTCTGGGAGAAGTCATTAAGCTAGGGTCTCACATACTTTTTCCTCCCTGCACTGTGAATGTTTACATGTTATGTGCAATTAAACCATGTCAACATCTAATGTTTGTGTAGTATTATGTTCAGCAGACTGTGTTCTTCTATTGTTGTGACTTATATGACGTTCAGAGCACATTTTATGCCCAATTCATGCAAAACTCCACGTAATCCCAAGGGGTTCACATACTTTTTCTTGCAACTGTATATATATATATATATATATATATATATATATACATACACACACACACACACACACACACTCTGCCCAAGTACCCCTAAGCATATCCGTTAGCTCCTTGTTTTTGGGTTTTGTGCTGAAAGTGAGGATAGGTAAATACATTCTGTTATAGGAAGGAAATGCTTTATCTCATAGTACTTTACATGTAGACTTTTTGGTTCCTCTTGCACCACCTCATCATGACCTTAATGGTTGTACTGTTACCCTGGACTCACATGGCCTAAATCAGTGAGCCATATTTTACACAGATGAAGGCTAAGAAGCTTGAAACAGCTGTCTGCAGCAAGTAATACTGGCTCTTTAACATTATAGCTGTATCTGTGCTATTAACCATTGGTTCTGGAGGTACTAAGGGCTAGAAGGAAAGATTCACATGCCTATACGCAGAAACTGAGATTCTTGTTTTGGTGTTTTGTGCTGTACGTGAGGCCTTGTAAATATTGTCTGTTATAACAAAGGCAATGCTATATCTAACAGTACTTTATGGATAGACTTTTTGGTTCCATTTGAAATGCCTCATCACAAACTTAATGGCTAAGTTCACCTTTTCCACAAGGTAGTCTATGCAGCCAAGGGGTCCCCATAGATATTTAAAAACTGTGCAGCTTTGTAAAATGTTCATCAATTTTATTATCATACCTGTAGGCCATTTGCTGCTCCCCCCAGAATCCTGGGTCAAGAACTCCCAATCAGCATTCCTGACATCCTGTCTTGTTGCTAGGATGTAAAAAACATTGAACTATCGCTCCCAGCATTACAGCGGTGAAAACCACATCACACCCCAACAACACAGCAGGATCAAGGGACTGCTGAAATGCAATTTTTCAGCCAGGCTTCCGGGGGGGCAAATGGCCTACAGGTATGACAATAAAATGTATTCACATTTTATACAGAGGCACATATTCTTAATACTCACTGAAGTTCCTTGACTGCTTAGGCTATTTCCTAAAAGAGATTAACTTAGCCTTAATAGTTGTACTTTTCCCTTACATATTAATCTGGAATGATGAACTATGCAGTCCAATGGGAGCTCTTCTTAAAAAACAGACACAGGCATTCTTGAATTTGAATTTTTTGTCATGATAATTATTTAACAAGGTTGACCAAAAGAATGGAATCTGAATAGAAAGGTGCCATTACTGGTCTCTGCCTAGGGCACAGTTATATACTGTAATGCTTTTATATAGGACAAATTCTGTGTGCATCTTGTAATTACTGTGTCCATTTTAGTTTCTGGATTGCATTGCTTTTCAAACTGATATCTCCTATTCATATCTCCTATTCCTGTACGCATTTGCTAATGCTTGTTTTGCAGTGTTATAACTCATCTCATATGACAGCCCTCACGGAGATTTTCTTTCCTTCTCTCTTTTTTTTTCGCCTGCTTATTCCTCTAACATTTACATTATACTTTCTGCAAATTTTTTATGACATATTAGTCAGTGCTAATATAAGTCTGAGTGATTATTATAACTTTCATCCCAGCGTTTCTACCATTACATCTAATAACTTAAGTATTTTGCAATAATAATAATAGCCTAGTTTGTTCTATCGTGAATTAATGGAAAATATATCAAGATCTTGAGTTCAATACTATATCACTTAAAATATTATCTTGCATTTTTAAAGGCATCATAAAATTAAAATATAATTAAAAAATATGCATTATTAAAAAATTTAAGGTTTCTGCAGAATATTCTACTAATCCTATAGGTTTTTTTCTATATACTATTTCAAGTATTATCTTTGACAGTAACCTATTGTCAGCCTACTAAATAACTGCAGCCTTATCTACCTACTATATAACAAATGGTTGTATGCACAGAAAAGAGAGAGAACAAGTAAGAGTAATGGTAGTAGTTTTGCTGTATCTTAAAGCCTTGCTGAAAGAAAAAAAAAAAAAAATACAGCACAAGGGCCATCCCATACTACCAGCGTGACATGTCCCTTGTGCTGCTGTCTCCTGGTTTAGGTGAAATCTTCCTCATCCAATGAACAACTCCAACCTACCTCCACCACCATATTCTTCCAGTGAAGCGTAAATGGACAAATGTCCATTCAATGTGCATTCACAGGAGCACAGCTTGAGAGTGAGCTTGCTAGAGTGCCCCCATAGCAAGAGGCTTGCTATTGGGGGAACTCAGCAGGGGGTGAGGAGCCAGGAGCACTGGTGGGGGACTCAAAAAGAAAAGGATCAGGGTAAGTAACAACATGTTTGTTATTTAAAAAAAATTGATTTCCTTTAGAATCACTTCAAGTACACACTGGAAAGAAAAGGAATTGACCCACATTGGTATTCAACCTGATATAACCCACTGCATATACCTACAACCCAAACATTTCTCCATAATTGTAAACAAAAGTATCTAATTCAGAATATACATTCTGACCCAACAGCAGACATACGAAGATCTAAAAATTGAAAAAAATACAAGCATAGGAACTCCATTTAACCTTCATGCGAGAGGTCTCTGGAGCAGAGATCATAGACACAGAAATATCAACTGGACAAAACATGTTATCTTCACTTACTAGTATTTGTTTCCTAATACTTAATACTATATTTCCCAACAAGCTATAATTGAATTGCATTAAACAATCAAAGTGTTCTTTGGAGTGGAAACACATAAACGTCAGTAAAGCGTAACATGAACCATTCTGAGCCAAAAAAGAAATGTACATCATATCCAATTGTATTGATAAGTACACATTATATTTTTGGAACCAGACAGCATTTTTACTCATACTTCCAGCAAGTCTCCCTGCCAGCAACAGTGAAATAATAGACAAGAAGCATAAACCATACTCAGCATTTCAGTACTAGACCCAGTCCAACAGAAGGAGCACAATTTCACATTAGTGCCATAATGGTTTGTGAGCCATTACCAAAACATATTGCACAATACTGCTTTTATGCCCTCATTAAAATATGGAAATCAGTGTTTTTCATCACTGAACAGAACACAAGGTAACTATAGCTTCTTTAATGTAAATGGTCTAAATATATGAATTTTTACTGTAGGTAAGACTGGGGGGGGTTATAAAAGTGGAACCTGTAAAATCTGGTGCAGGTTTTATTGTCAAAGCTACCTGAACAAGCTGAATTTAGAACCTGATTAGGTACTATGCACAGCTGCACCAGATTTTGTGTGCAACAGTTTTAGGGCCAATTCACACCAGTGCGTTGATCTGCGTTTTAGCGCAGCTGTAAACCGTCCTATTCACACCATTGACCTGCATTGCACTGAAATGCAGCATGTATGCATATTAGCACAACGTAGTAGATGTCAACGCAATGCCTAGGATATCCCGTGAAAATGCAGCATGCTTTAACGCAAGCCTGTCAACGGATGTCAGAACACCACTAAAATGGATGGAAATGTACATCAATTTTCCATACATTTTACCGCAAGTCAGTGTGAATTGATCCTCAGTAAATCAACCCCATATTTTACAGTGAATTTACAATTTATAGTTCCCACTATTGATGGAAAATATATTGATAGATGGCACTAAACTGGTTTCGACACAAGCCATGTATCTAAGCACAGTTTAAACTTCAGACCAAAATGTTTTTACTCTTGAATAATATTTTTCTCCTTTGTCAGGTTTTTATTAGTGTCTATAGTTTTGCTGGGAATATTCTCCTAACTTTCTGTCCTAGTCTAAGTGTTATCAATGGAGTAGGAAGTGAGGGAAAATCTCAGCAAATTAAAAAATAATTAATGAAAAGAGGTACCAGCCTTCCCTACGCTGTTTTATTGCTGTTATTGCAGGCTCACAAGAATGCTTTTTATGAATAATGAATGATCACTTTAGATAAGTCACACTCACTAATGAACACAGCGGGCCTCAACTCCCTCCCCTTTTAGTTTTACATGGACCAATAGTTAGAAATCCTAGTATAGTCAACGGAGCAGGATTGGAGGGGAAGTCTCACCAGCAAAACAGACACCAATACAAACTTGACAGAGGTTCTAACCCTCACATTCTCTATATAAAAAAATGTTTTGGCTGTAGGTCCAACTAAGTACAGATTTTGATTAAATGAGATGTATGGGTTATATATATACAGTGGGGCAAAAAAGTATTTAGTCAGCCACCAATTGTGCAAGTTCTCCCACTTAAAAAGATGAGAGAGGCCTGTAATTGGCATCATAGGTAGACCTCAACTATGAGAGACAAAATGAGAAAAAAAATCCAGACAATCACATTGGCAGATTTTGAAAGAATTTATTTGCAAATTATGGTGGAAAATAAGTATTTGGTCACCTACAAACAAGCAAGATTTCTGTCTCTCACAGACCTGTACCTTCTTCAAGAGGCTCCTCTGTCCTGCACTCATTACCTGTATCAATGGCACCTGTTTGAACTTGTTATCAGTATAAAAGACACCTGTCCACAACCTCAGTCACACTCCAAACTCCACTATGGTGAAGACCAAAGAGCTGTCGAAGGACACCAGAAACAAAATTGTAGACCTGCACCAGGCTGGGAAGACTGAATCTGCAATAGGCAAGCAGCTTGGTGTGAACAAATCAACTGTGGGAGCAATAATTAGAAAATGGAAGACATACAAGACTACTGATAATCTCCCTTGATCTGGGGCTCCACGCAAGATCTCACCCCGTGGGGTCAAAATGATCACAATAACGGTGAGCAAAAATCCCAGGACCACATGGGGGACCTAGTGAATGACCTGCAGAGAGCTGGTACCAACGTAACAAAGGCTACCATCAGTAACACACTACGCCGCCAGGGACTCAGATCCTGCAGTGCCAGACGTGTCCCCCTGCTTAAGCCAGTACATGTCCGGGCCCGTCTGAAGTTTGCTAGAGAGCATTTGGATGATCCAGAAGAGGATTGGGAGAATGTCATATGGTCAGATGAAACCAAAATAGAACGGTTTGGTAGAAACACAACTCGTCGTGTTTGGAGGAGAGAGAATGCTGCGTTGCATCCAAAGAACACCATACCTACTGTGAAGCATGGGGGTGGCAACATCTATACATATATATATATACACACACATATATATATACACACATATATATATATATATATATATATACACACACATATATATATATATATATATATATATATATATACACACACATATATATATATATATATATACACACACATATATATATATATATATATATATACACACACACACACATATATACATATATATATACATACATATATACACATATACATACATATATACACACACACTATATTGCCAAAAGTATTGGAAAGCCTGCTTTTACATGTGTATGAACCTTAAATTGTCTTAGTCTATAGGGTTCAATATTTAGTTGGCCCACCCTTTGCAGCTATAACAGCTTCAACTGTTCTGGGAAGGCTGTCCACAAGATTTAGGAATGTTTGACCATTCTTCCATAAACGCATTTGTGAGGTCAGGTACTGATGTCAGATGAGAAGGCCTGGCTCGCAGTTTCCACTCTAATTCAGTTGGTTGAGGTCAGGACTCCACTCCAAACTTCACGGATGCACAGGTAGCAACCTATGACGGTACCACGCTTGAATTCACTGTGCTCCTAAGAGCGACCTATTCTTTCACAAATGTTTGTAGAAGCAGTCTGCATGCCTTGATTTTATACACCTGTGGCCATGGAGGTGATTGAAACACCTAAATCCAATGATTTGGCAGGAATTGGATTTGTCTTTCCAGTTTCTGCAGTCCAGGATTGATGCTACCTCATATTCTGCCTCCTCCCCAACTGTTATTGGCAGTGGAGGTGGTTCCATTATCCCTGGAAATGAGTCATGAACAGTTGGCTTGAGCAGGGAGACATGGAAGACTGGATGAATCCTGTATGATTAGGGAAGGGATAGTTCATATGCTACTGGTTTGATTTCTCATTTGATTTGGAAGGGGCCAATGTATCTTGGACCCAATTTTTGTGATGGGCAAGGAAGTTGTAAGTTGGCTGATGACAACCAAACCTAGTCTCCGACCTTTAGAGCAGGATTTCCCCTTCGTTTCTTGTCATAGTACTTTTTATAGTCTGTTTGCGATCATTGTATGGACTCTTGGAGAGCTTGATAGTTGTTCTGTATCCTGATAACTCTGTCCTATACTGCGGGTACTGAGGCTTCGAGTATGGTATCCAGAAGGCAGGAAGGGTGGAATCCATAATTAGCCCAGAATGGTGACTGATTCGTAGCAGAATGGATAGAATTGTTGTAGGCAAATTCTGCCAACGGGAGTAGGGACGTCCAGTCAACCTGGGAAACGGTGGAGAAACATCATAGATATTGTTCTAAAGTTTGGTTTGTCCGCTCTGTTTGGCCATCACTTTGAGGGTGGTAAACAAATAGGCAGACTTCCACTTTCAGGGTTTTGCACAGGGCTCTCCAGAACCTGGAGGTAAATTGCACCCCTCAGTCAGAAACAATATTGTTGGGTAGTCTGTGTAGCCTCACAATCTCCTTGATAAAGGCATGTGCTGTCTCAGGCACAGACGGGGTACCTATCATTGGCAGGAAGTGGGCCATTTTGGATAGCCAATCTATCACCACTAGGATGGTAGTAAACCCCTCAGAGGGCAGCAAGTCCGCAATAAAGTCCACTGCAATCATTTCCCAGGGGCGATTAGGAATGGGCAGGGGTCTCAGTAGCCCCCATGCCTTGGTTTGGTCTCCCTTGCTGCGTAGGCACACTGTGCAGAATTTTACGTAGGCTGTGCAGTCCTGACTTAAGATGGGCCACCAAAGGGACCGTTTGATTAGCTCCATAGATTTACGGGCCCCGAAGTGTCCAGCAAGTTGATGGTCGTGGAATGTCCTGAAAACCTGGGATCTTACCTCCTGGGGTATAAAGATCTTATCCTGGTGCCACAGAAAGCCATTCTGCCTCCTTAACGAGTCTGGTTCGCGTTCGGTGTATCGTGCAATCGATGATCTTAGACAGTGTTGGATTAGCAAATTTTGGGCAGACAGGAAGGTGTCGGGGGGCGAAGGTTCAACTGAATCTGGGAACATACGAGATAGAGCGTCTGCCTTCCCATTCTTGGTTCCTGGGCGGTAGGTTATATGGAAATTGAATCTGGAGTAGTAAAAGGCCCATCTAGCTTGCCGGGGTCTTAGGCGCTTGGCAGATCTTAAATATTCTAGATTCTTATGATCTGTGAAGATCATAAATTGGGTGACTAGCTCTTTCCAAAAGGTACCTCCATTCTTCGAAGGCCGTTTTGATCGCCAAAAGTTCCCAATCACCTATGTCGTAGTGCTTTTCCGCTTGGCTTAGTTTCCTGGAACAAAAGGCTACCAGATGGAGCAGGGCTTTTGGACCTTGACGTTGCGAGAGCATGGCTCCTGTAGCCACCTCCGATGCATCCACCACCAGGATGAAGGGAAGTGTTGGTTCCGGGTGTTGCAACACAGGAGCCGATGTAAATTGCTTCTTTAGTTGCTCAAAGGCTATTTGAGCCTCCGGGCTCCAGAAAAAATGTGCATGCTGGCAGGTGAGTTGAGTAATCAGGGAAATAATGGTTGAAAAGCCTTGGATAAACTTCCGAAAGAAGTTGGCAAAGCCCACAAATCTTTGGTCCCCTTTCTTGTCAGTAGGTGCAGGCCACTCCAAGATGGCGGAGATTTTCTGAGGATCCATGGAGATTCCTTCAGTGGAGATGACTAGCCCCAGAAACTGAATAGACTTTCTCAAACTTGCACTTCTCCGAATTAGCGTACAGTCCATGTGTCCTTAGTGTAGTCAGTACCTTTTTAACATGGTCTCAGTGGATTTCCAGAGAGTTCGAGAAAATTAAGATGTCGTCCAGGTAGACAATCACGAAGAGATCGAGGTATTCCCTGAAGATGTCGTTTACGAAGTGTTGGAATGTCGCAGGGGCATTGCATAATCCAAACGGCATCACCAGGTACTCGAAGTGCCCAAAGTATGTTCTGAAGGCGGTTTTTCACTCATCGCCTAATGCGAACTAAATTGTAGGCCCCTCGTATATCTAGTTTAGTCGATGCAGGGTCGGAGAGATTGATCCTTCTTCTCAACAAAGAAAAACACCTGCCCCGGCAGGGAAGGAAGAAGGGCGGATGAATCCTTTGGCAAGGTTCTCGTCAATATATTGCCGGAGGGCTTCCAGTTCGGACAATGGGAAAATTCATCCAAACGGTATTTCTGCCCCTGGAAGCAGTTCAATAGGGCATTCTAGGCAGTCGTAGGATCAATGACAAGGCAAAGTGTCGGCCTTTTTCTTATCGAACACGTCCAGGAAACTGTGGTAGGCAGAGGGAACGGATTGACTGGTATCTGAAGTAGGCCGAACTGAGAGGCACAAAAGGACATTGGAGGGTGTGGAGCTGCTGCAGTGTTGAAGGCAGCAACTCGATGGGAAGGTAATTTCTTTCATGGGCAAGTAGATTTGTGGGTTGTGCGCTTGCAACCAAAGTATTCCTAGGATGGCTGGGAACATAGGGGATCAAAGGACATCGAAGCGGATGAATTCCTGGTGGCCGGAATCTGTTGTCGCTAGGATGGGAATGGTTTCCTGGGTAACGGGTCCTGAACTAGGGGTGGTGCTGTCTGCCAGTAATACATCCAGCCTTTGTTTCTTAGCAAGCGGTGGAATTTCTAGGTTCTTGGCAAGGTTGATGTCCAAGAAGCAGCTACAGGCCGCTGAATCAATGATTGCCCGCAACTTGACTTCCCTTCCAGCCACCTGTAATGACATGGGTAGAATGACATGGGTGGATAGGGTTCCAGGCAACTGGAGATACGAAGGATGAGGCTGACTGGACTTACTTGGCAGTTGCGTAAGAAAAGGCCCATTACCCCGCAGTAAAGACATAGGCTGCCATGTCATCTGCGTGCTCTTTCCTCTGGAGTTAAAGCGGGTTGGAGAAGGCCGATTTGCATGGGTTCTACTTCTGGGGTGCCGATGGGCGGAGGAATAGGGACAGGAGCCATTGGTCTTGGAAACTTTGGCAGAACCCACATAGGGCAAAAGGACTGGGTACGTTCGGAACATCTTTCCTGTAGCCGTTGATCTAATTGGGTAGCGAGCTGGATCAGGTTCTCCAGGGAAGAGGGAGTTTCCACCCTATTCGGGATTCGGACAGGCCCAGACGGAACTAGTATTTTAGTGCTGTATTGTTCCACCCGGTGTCGGCTGACCATTTGCGGAATTCCACAATGTAGTCCTCCACAGGCCGTCGGCCTTTTGTAAAGCATAGAGGGCGGACTCAGCAGTGGAGGTCCTTTGGGGATCATCATAGAGAGCCGCCAAGGCTTTGAAAAATGTAATTACGGAGTCGAGTGCGGGGTTCTTTTGTTCTAGTAGGCTGTGTGCCCATGGTTGAGGTTCGTCAGACAGAAGAGAGATGAACCCCACTTTAACCGCCTCTAGTGAGAACGTCCTTGGTTGCAAAGCAAAATACAGCCCGCAGGCATTTTTAAAGGCTCGGAATTTGTGTCGGTCCCCTAGGAAGCGTTCAGGGATGGGGACCCTGGGCTCTGGAGGCGGGAGTACCACAGCAGGTGTAGCGGTAGGAGGCGGACTGGCTGGTGTGATTATAGGGCTCGGACTAACCAACGGACTCTGGTCTGCAGAAGTCGCAGAAGTAGTAAACGAATGAAGGTGTCCTTCCAGCTGGAAGTATCCTTCCTGCAGATCTTTAACTGCTTGCGTGAGGGTCGTCATCTGTTGGCATAGGGCCTCTAGTGTGGAAGCACCTCTCTCGGCCTCAGACATATTGGCTGGTTGATACTATCATGTACCTGGTGACAGAGGCCAATGGAGAGAGGGCTTCCCTTGCAGCTAAGTTCCAGACTCCCCTGAAGGTGGGACAGCAGGAGTCAGGCCCAGAGTAGCACAGGTCGCCTGTGGGAGTGTTTGTTTGATAGTCCACCCAGGAGCACGGCTCATTGATGATATCATGAATTCACAGATGTACTGCTCTATATTGAAAGAGAAGACGCTACCATCACTCTATACCCATGGTCGTTGTGCACTTTTCCAACAGGACAATGATCCAAAACACACATCTAAGGCCAAAGTTGCATTTCTAAAGAACAGGGTGAAAGTAATTCAGAGGCCAAGTATGTCTCCTGATCTGAACCCAATCAAGTGCTTATGGGGAATTCTGAAGAGACAAGTTGAGCATCACTCTCCATCCAGCATCCAGGCTCTAAAAGAGGTAGTTCTTGAAGAATGGAAAAAGATTGATGTTGCAATATGTCGCCGACTTGTTCATTCCATGCCTAGAAAACTTTATGCTGTCCTTACAATTCATGGAGGTCATACAAAATACTAGATATAGTAGTTTTTTTGTGGAGTGTATTCATTTTTACATCAACTAATTTTAGTAAAACTGAAGATTTTGTAATCTAAGTTATATTATTAAACTTACTTTCATGTAATGATCTAAACAAATGTTCTATAAAACTCAATTTTGTCAAAATTTTGGAAATTGTTCTTGTGTTCATTGAGATATTGATTATCATCCTACTTTTCAAAAGGGGTGTACTCATTTATGCTGAGCAATATATATATATATATATATATATATATATATATCCAAAACATACATACCTAGGTGAATGCAGCATCGATCTGATGCCACATCTGTCTCCAGCTTGCTCTACCCTGAAAACTCTGCTATCATACACCGTTGATCACTCAGTTCTCCCCTCTGCTCCGAGTTGAGAGCCATGACTGTTAGCCACTGGCTCTATGCTCTGCCCCAGCAGCACTCACTGGAGCGCTGGGTTGGGGAGGGGAGAGAGCAGCTGGCTTAGTCTCCCAGCGGCTCAGCTGAGAGACTGAGTCAGCTGCCAGTCTAGGCTTTTGGGTGGATCTCAACCATGTGGCAGGGATCATTTCAGAGCCTGGACTGGCTCTGCGATGTCAGCCGACAGTGGACCTTAGCCCACTGTTGGCTGAAAATGGGTCACAGGAGTACAGAATGAACTGCATTCCTGAGATTCATAGCAGAAGTATAGACAAAAAAGCAAATACAAAGCAAGATGAAGATGGGGCAGTGGGATACTGTATTTAACCTATTGTTCCCTTTCCAGTTACACATAACTGCCATTTTTACAGGAAACATTTCCAGACCTGTTACTGGCACTAAAGCTAAAGTACATACTAAGACTCAAAAAGAGGCAGAAGCTCAAGGGTGGTCTAGACATTCAGTGGCAGACTTCCCTTTTATACAGAAGGCAAACTGACATTAAAAAAATACACATTTTTTGCCAAACCAATTTAAATAAAAAAAAGTCACCAAGCCTTATTCCTTCTGAACTGAAGAGGCATGTTACCTGGGCCATTGTCAATGAAAAAAGGTTGGCTTTAAAGTCATTATAAATCATGTTTTACCTTAATGCATACTCTGCATAGAGGTAAAAAATTGTCCATTACTTGCTCTTTCCCCTCCCTCCCCAAATACGTATTTATACCCTCTCTTGATCAAGTGCTGTGTCTGTCTTCAGCAGCACTGGTCTCTGTTTCTCTTCTCACAGAACAGACAGAGTAGTGGGAGACTTTGGCTGGGGCAGGACTGAGCCACTGTGTGTGTGTCTGTAGAAACACACACAGACTAGCTAAGGAGCATGCCCACATGTGTCCCCCTATAGCAAGCCACTTGCTATGGGGTAACACGTAGGAAGCTTGCTATGGGGTAACATGCAGGAAAGGAGGAGCAGAAAACACTAGTGAGGACTCCAGAAGGAACCACTCTGTGCAGTACCATTGCACAGAGCAGATGAGTATAAGCATCTTTTTTATTTTCAGAAAAAAAAATAAATAAACTTTGCAACCACTTTAATATTGGACACCAGGTAAAAATGTGTTGCCAAGTTGCCTCCAACATTCTAGCTTTAATCACTGGCTCCTGCATTTGTGATAGGCTGTACTTAATCTTTGGATTATCCCCCTCCTTGTCTGTACTTACACTTCACCCCCCCATCCCTTTTCTCTTCATTTTTATCTATTCTCTTCTCCATTTTTTCTTCTTCCCTTCTATCTGAGCCCTTTTCTTTTTTTGCCGTCCTACTCTCTGCCAACCTATGGCATCCCATTGGCTATTTGTTCCCTGGCTACAAACTTAACTCTACCTCAATATTAAATGAGCCTAGAGCTTATTTTGTGGTGCTTTGTTCTGTCTGTACACTAGGTTTGCTTATTACTATACAAAAGCTCTGTTTTGCACTATTTGTGGTGTTATGGTTACTTGTATTAATTATATGCTGTACAATTCTTGAGTGGTGTTGGTGGCCAACATTCATGTGTCAGCTTATCTGTTACTTGAAAGTTAAATAAAAATTGTTTGCTTAAAAAAACAACAAAAAAAAAAACAAAAAACTTCTACTGCTCTTGGCTTAATTTTAACTGAATTTCAACTCCATGGGCATTTAAACATCTACTGCCATTTGGACAACAAGGTGTGTAGTGTGCTTTTTTCCCAACATATTAAAGAATCATTAATTGGAGAAGGAAAGTGATATGTAAAATGCTGTAAACTACGGAAAGAAAAAAAAACAGCAAAAGATGCTTTGCTGTGGGTTATTGAATTTTGCACATTTGTCTTTGACTGATAAAGCCCACATTGTCACACCATGCGCCACTAGTGGGAAAAGGCAATATTCTAGAACGAGGGTGGAGTATTTCCAAGAACAAGCTAATTGGGAATTGCCAGGTTATGTCAGGTGATGCCACGAATTAAACAAATGGATTTGGAGAGAGTGAGATTAGCATAACATGGCCTTTTTTCAACAGGTAAAAAGCTTCAGCTAGACGTTATTGCTACATAATATTTTTTTCCTCTTAAGTGGTTCTTAAGTGCCTCTCGTATTGCTGGAACATTTAATTTTTGTTCACATGCAAAGCTGACTTCAGGATTATTCTGTTTGAGAAACAGCAAAAAGCAAATTATGTTTTTTGTAATTGTATGTGTGCTTGGTACAAAAGTAATATAATTAAAGTTGAACCTCACCATCTCTCACTTTTGACAAATGACTTACATCTGCTTGAGAAGGTTACCAAGATAGGTCAACTGAACCAGTGGGTGTTCCTACCAAGGTACTAAACTGTACGATAATAAAACAGGCACGTATAGTTAGGTGACCTTTCAAGAGGTTATAAATCATTCTAATATTTACACAAACTGATAAAGTATACACGATTATGCGAATTAGGTCCACATTTATAAAACTGCTACTTGATTTAAAATACAGGGACACACATGATAGAAGGGAGCTTGTGTTTTCAAAAACAATATGAGGCTGTTACAATTCTCCATTTTATGAGACGGTACTGCTTATAAACTTAGATAAGATCTTATAGTTTAATGAATATGAAAAAGGATTTACTTAAGCTGAAGTTTTATAACACTTTTTGAAACACTTATTAATTGACATTTGCTTTGACTACAAGATCAACTTAATTATGAAACCATCCTTTTAAACAATAGCATATTTGTCTTGTCAATCTTCAATCTTTTTTCAATACCCATAGATTAATGGCTTGTCATGTATTTAATTATAGTTAGAATGCTGTAATATAATTTACATGAGTTAAAGGAGAACCAGTTTAATTATTTAAATTAATTATTTTAATACATGGCACAGAAGTGGTGGTAGTCAAGAGTTCTACATACAAGGATCATAAAATGGAATAACTAGACTAAAGGAAATGAGTGTAAAGGTCAGCCCACCCAAAATTGAGATTTCCGCAAAGCTTAAACTAATTACCACAAAGATTAAACTGAATAACTAATGGTCCTGCAAAGAAGGCAGTTTTGGGCATCCCTCCCACTGCTTGGATCTCCAAATGTCATTTTGGTGAAGAGAAATTGTTGACTGAAACCTGTTCAGAAACCAACACTTCAAGAAGTGTTAAACTCCTGCATTCCCTCTGTGCTTTGTAGTGTTGTCCACCAAGTGAACTTTTGTGTGTTTTATTTGCTTAAAAGGTGTCAAATCTAATAGGGTACAGAGTCATTTGACAACAATTTTGATCATATAAACAAACTCTTTGACTGTGACTGCCATGGATATCAACATTTCCACCTGCTCCAATTGGTGATGGGAGAACCTGCAGGGTTGGGTTTTCAAAGGTTTCAGCAAAACTGGTTCAAAATTCTGCTAACTTTACTTAGAAGTCAAGACTGGTCAAGAAAAGACAAAAAATACAGGTTGGGACTTTACTACAACAATTAAGATACTGCAGATGTTAAAGCACTGTAAATGTGGCAAGTAGCAGGACAGTTTTAATCAGGGATGATATGCTAAAATTTACAAGAGACAAAGTACAGGAGGGTGTTTTATTACAAGAATTAAGAGACTGCAGATAATACAGTAGTGAAAAAATGGTCAAAAGCAGGATGGTTTAATTTGGGATAGCAGACCTAAGTGGTGTATACCTAACGTTGGTGGGGGAGGGGTTATAGTGAATGAAAGTGATTTAAAGTGGAACTATACTCTGCAGGGCCCTGGTGTTCCCTGTCAGCTGCAGACATCTTCAGCCAGTGTGCTTCTAGGTACCAATCTCTGGCCATTTGTATTGACCGGGCTTTTATGTCATTCATCTTAGCATTGCTGAATGTGTACACTAAACTGCACATGTGGACAGGCAGGTAAGACAGTTTAATGCAGAAGAGACATCACGGAAAAGATTACTAAAACTGGAGCATGCAAAATCTGATGTAGCTCTGCGCAGAAACCAATCACCTTCCAGGATTTGTTGCCAAAGTGATTGCAAACTCTCATATACCCAGTGAAGTGACTGGCTTTAGGTGATACGCAGAGGTGAAACAAATCCTCCTACATAAGTTGTACCTGTCTATCTGCAGTCTTCTCTACATCCATTCAAAGTCCAGAATATATACAACTTTCAGAGTGTTCCAAAAAAAAAAAAAAAACGGGGCAGAGAGGTGAAGTTACATGCTGCAGAACTCAGTGACAGATGGTTGGAGGGAAGAGACACCCCCCTCCACACAGCACACAGGAACAGAGCTGAGCCTGTCATTTAGCTTGAGCTCCCTACTCATCACTTTTTTTCTCCCCTGTTCACACAGAGTAGAGGGAGCACATGTTTTTTGGCTTGTTTTTCCAGTGACACACATGGGGCAGCCCGTTGATTTCAATGGGCAGCACAAGACATGACAAAGTAGCTCATGAGACATTTTGGTGTGATGAGAGTTGCACATTTTTTTACTGCGCATTTTGCTGCATTTGTCACCTGTTTTTTCATGTGGCAAAATGTGTGCTTGTTTGTGTTTGGTGAGCCGTTAATTAATGACATTGATAACGCAACTAGTTAATTCTAGGTGTATAAATGTGGCCTGAGCCCATCTTACGGGATGCTGGGGTAGCCAAGCAAATGCATGTGGGGAGAGATCCTGGGGATGCTGTGAAAAAAATAGTTGATGGGTGAAGGGGTCAGTGCAGGATGTGTGTACTAATGAGATCAGCTGGTAACCTGCTTCTGGGGTCCTACTGGTTCCTCTGTCTACACTCCAGGAATTGAAAAAGCTTTCTAAGAAATTTACCAAGGGCCAAGGTAAGGCCTTGCTCTCCAGATCACAGAGAGCTTGAATATTTTTGCAACTGAGGTATATTGGTGCATAGGGGAACTTGATTTAAAAAAAAAAAAAAGGGCACTTAGCCTTTAAGGTAAAATAGCTTCATATCTCTACTACTTCAAACAAATCACCCCAACTAAGTTTTCTATACAATTTAATCTAAATGCAGTAAAGTGAACAAACAGAATATAATACATGCTCATTGTGATTTCCACACACAGAGAACAGAACACTCACATGATTTATGTTCTGTGCTATTATCACAACCATTTATCCATGTTTTTATTTGATTGTGGTTGTTCCAGCTATACAATTGCACTAAAGAACTATAAAGCTAATTTGGAATTCAAACATCACTGCAATCTTCAATGGACAGACCTTCAGTTCTGCATTTAGCCAATCGTTTTGGCAGGGTTTGCTTTCTGCAGGATAAGGCAATTTTATTCCAACAACAGTGCCATAGATCTATAGCACTGACAGAAGATAATCTCCAGCATGCTGGAAATTATATGCTTATGTAAAGCAGGGGTGTTCGCCATGGTACAAACAGGCAAGAGGGTGATTAGGCCAGTATTATTAGGGGCTAGCCAAACCATCATGTTTGTTATTTGGCCCACAGGATCAGCTTACATCAAATGGTTTGCAGTACATATGGATTTTATTTTTGCCTGGTGAAAATGCTACTGTGTTCCTTCTATTACTCGTCCCTCTCATACCTAGTCATCCTTTGGCTTTATGCAGCAGCAGACAATGTATCATTCACAGTGCTGCTTAGGTCCCAGTTACTTCCCAGTTCACAACTGTTAGCTTTGGATACCAATGCTATCTATACCAGCAATCACAGCCCAATTTTTATTTCTCATGACAGGTGTACATTATGGGGCATATACAGTAAAGCAGTGAATCAGACATTCAGCAAACATTTACTCTAGATGCATGTGTTTTAAATAACAGTGATTAAATTACTGCTAGAGAATGTCTGTTTTAATCACATTTAGTGCTTTATTAATAAAACCACAGGCAAGGATAGATGCAAGGCCTGAGCAAATGTGGAGGTCAATACTGTTTTTCAAGTGTACTTACGACGATAGAAATATGAGAGAAGCCATGGCTAAATTGCAAATATAAGAGGTTGATACAAGAGGTATGGAAGCTGCCAGTGCGTTCATACTGAATCAATGATTTATACAGCGCTGAGCAAACCCTTTGGTGCTATATAAATACTGTATAATAATAATTTTGGTACATATTACACACAAAAAAAAGACAATGGGGGAAATTACTAAAACTGGAGCAAACAATCTAGTGCAGCAGTGCATAGTAACCAATCAGCTTCTAGGTTAAGGCTCCGTGCACACTGGGCATTTTAATAACGCTAGTAACATTAGCTGTGTAAAGTCACGTTAAAAACATTATTTTTCATTTTTTTTGCGTTTTTGCATTAGCGTTTTGCTGCATTTTTTCATGTTTGCGGTTTTTAGCGGGTTTTTTTGCTCAATAAACGTCAATAAGCTGTTAGACTGTAATCAATGTTTTTTGACTGGAAAAAAACCCCAGAACTAGCTGTAAAAACAGTCTATGTGTGCATGGACACATAGGATAACAAAGTTGCTTCACTTATAGGTTTATATCCAGCACAAGTTCAAACTGAAAATACAGGTGTCTAACTTTGGGCTTGGCTTGCTAACTTCAGAAGAAGGCCTTTCCACACACCCCCCAAAAAGGAAGCATCTTGCCTATTTTAAACATCCACCAGTAGCTTAACAGCAGCTGTTTTTTTGGCCAAATCAGATCCTGAATTGGTTGTCATAGAGCTCAGCCTCTTTTTAGCTGCCCAAAATACAGAAAACATGATTATTGTTAAACTCCACATACCTTGGAGCTGTATATGTTGCATCAACTTGACCTCACAATAACATGCTTGGGGCCTTTAATTATCAATAGGTGTAATGAACCTGATTTGGTTTTATTCAAGAAAAAAAAAAGTTCATTACCAAGACGTTTTTAGTGAGAGTTTTCTTGAAAAAAAAAATGTGCCCTTGTAGCTATTTCCTTCTTTCTCTTAGAAAATCATGCCGAGAAGGTTCAAAGAAGCTGATTAGGTTCCAAGCTGCTTCTAGAAGAAACAATTTAAGATCATACTCTTTGTTTTCTGATTGGAAGTATTTTATTCTTCGTTTTCTGCCTACCAACTGCGTCACCATTAAGCCAATAGAAAACAATCTTATTTTTTTTAAAAACCCAATAGCATTTATCATAAGATAAATCCAGCACAGTATGGCAACTGAGATTTACTAAAAACAGTTTTTCCCAGAATATTGATGGATGGGAGAAGGATGAAAAACACCTACACTATTATTTATAATTGTATAGCTTTATAAAAAATTACAAACTGTACTATTAGACAGAAAATAGACTGTTGGTTGCCAGCACATAATACCTGCAGACATCGGTAACACATCAAGTTATTCAGAAAATCACATTGTTGTAGTCTTTTCAAGCCTTCCTATTATGAAAGAATGCGAGCATAGTTTATATTTAGAACTGTAATATTTACAGTAAAGACTCTGTGCCTTATGTAATGCTGCTTCATTAAACGGTCCTCTGTTTTTCAAATACATTATATTTGTTGGAAAGGGTAATGTAAGTTCAGAGTGTATGAAGCAATGAATAATAAATAGCATCAAATAAACTCTGACAACCTAAATTCTCTAGAATAAACTCAGAAGAAAAAATAAAAATAGGACTAGCAAAGGTGTATTCCCAGAATGGCAAGGTTTGGCTGGAGTAGTGGCAGGTGCAGAGTTGAGTATCGTCAGTGTCCAAAAAAAAAAAAAAGACACCAATTTATTTTTATAGATTCTAAATGCATGCATAATCTCTCGGAAATTGTGGCCTGTTTAATCAGGCTTTCTACTTGTGGAACAAACCTGTATGCCATCTCCTTTTTTGGTGTAAAAAAACAACCATTAACATTTTATTTTTTGAATGCCAACTGCCTGTTCAATTGCTCATAAAATGTGGCCTCTCCATACAGGTTTAATAACTGTGCTGCAAAACGCTAACATTTTATCCATCTTCAATTTTCAAAAGAAGACACAAATTTTGGATTTTAAGGTGCAATCTGATTTCTCACTCTCCTTTCAAAAACTGTAGCTGATTAATGCCTAAAAAGGTGCACTTTAAAATGTTCCATTGTTCAGTCTTCAAAGTTAGAAAATAGCTTTAAATTGCAATGCAATCTGACTGCTCTCTCCCTTCTGGTTAGAGCAAAAAGTCTTCGAGAAGTCTGCATCAAATTTTTACAATTGTAGGTCTATGGTCTAAGAAAAAAGGATTTGTTTAGCTCAGAATAGGTTTGCCGGATCTCCTTCTGACGTAAAATATTAGCAAATGAAGAGCACATACTAAACTTGCCAGCTAATCAGTTCAGTTTTTATGGCTTGTGGCTCTGAAACACTCAAACCTGCCTAGTCTTTCTTCTCTGTCTTCTATTGTGGCCTAACAAAAACACTTACAAGGTGTTCTGCATATCTGTACAATATTTCTGGCTCTTGACTGTAACATAATAAATTAGATGTTTTGGGGGTTTTTTAGTCTAAATAAAATATTCCTAATTTCGTCCTCAATGGGCAGAAAGCCTCTATAGTAAATAAGGTTGCTATGTTTGGAATAACATACACCAATTTTTTTTTCTTGTAAAAAAAAAAAAAAAAGACTCCTCTCTTTTCTTACATTACTTCCCTGGGCTCCAATTAATGAATATGTTTTCCAGCTACTGTGGAGAAACCTTTGCTTTTGTTGAACTACAGGTTCCATGAATAATGCAGAATCCATGAATGGAGAGGGCAGGGCTTTCGATCATCTGCTTGTCCCCCATTCAGTGATCCTGTATCATTCATAGAATCTGTAGTATGGCTTTTATGAATGGCAGATTGGGCTGGACAGGGCGATCATTTTCAAGTTCTCTTGCTGAGAGCTTCTGACAATCCTGTATCTCCATTAACCCCCGACGTTCAGGTAGAAAGAATAAATATCTGTACTGAAAGCAGAGGACCTAAATCTAGGGACACCTCATATGAACTTTAAATTACAGTATGTCCCTTGTGCTGTTTTTTCTGCTTTTAGTTTTAACATACATTTTAGGAAGGAAAGTGTGTGTGGGGGGGGGGGGAGCAATTTGGCAGAGTGTTATATGCAGGGAGGATGTTTGGCAAATGTCCCGCCTTGCTTTTACCACTCTGCCAGAGTGTTAATAGTGGAGAAAGGTGGTTCATAGGGTGGTGAAAGCAGGTAGAGTGTTTGACAGAGTGCCAAGAGCCAGGAGGTTGGTATTTGGCAGGGTGGTTAAAGAAGGAGGGGTGTGGAATTTGGCAGAGTGGTGATGGAGGAGGGGTAGATAGGAAAAGTAATGAGAGAAGGGTTTGGGGTGGGGGTAGTTCTCACATCCTGATCTACATTCACACACTTGCTTTCAACACTGCTACCACAGATGCTTGCCGAGTTGTGAGGAACAGTGTGTTGCTTTCTACCCTGACCCCAACCCACTGGTCTGGTGTACATATTGACTAGGAAATGTCAGGGAGGTTCAGCTTGTAAGGCAGCTGTCCTCTTCCTTTAGAAACAGCAAAAGGGACGTGTGGCAGTTATTGACACTGACTAGGCATAGATGGCAGCAAAAAGCTGCTCGGCATGCATGGTAGTGGCTAGTCACAAGTCATCCACTCCATATAGCTACCTGGTTCTCCAAACTGCACATACATGGACTTATAATGGCCAATTATCACTACAAATACAGTAGCAATGGCCTGTTCAGGCACAGTAGAGAAATGGAGTGTGAAATCACTACTGCACTGCAGATCATTGCTACCATATTATCAAGTAGAAGTTTAACTGTGCATTTACGGACCTGCCATCAGCAGTATTGTGCTTGTGCAGATGCGACTTAGATATCACAATAACTACAGCGCATGGATGGCCAATGTAGCTTGGCAGTACTACACACGTGGCGTGTGGAGAAATTACTTAAAGCAGCACTAATTCTGACTTATTCTTCAGCAATAATTCATACACATCCACTACTTAATGCTTCTGTAACTCATTTTTTAATAATTTCTTACTGTGGTTTTCTGCCTCATTGTAACATCCCCTTCCAAACCTTCTTCCCCCTCCAACTTCCATTTGTTTGGAACTTTGGTTGCATTCATGTGCACTATTCTATGCACACTACACATTTCATTGTCTTAGTCCATAGTCCCATAGAAAGGGTGGCTATGCTCCTACATACAGTGGCATCATGAAGAACATACATAGTTACCCTATATCAGGTAGTTGGATCACAGCATCATAAAAGGAATTTGGAGATTTAGAGAAGGCTGACAGTTATAGAAGATACTTTTTTGAATTAGGAATATATACATGAATAGAATTTAATTTTTTTTAAACCAGCATTTAACGTCACTTTTAACATCATCCCAAGTGTTTCACTAGGATTACTACTGCATATGTGTGCTCCGTTTGGCATCTTGCATGCAAGAACAGACAGTAGATGTTAATGAAACCTAAACAACTGCCCACCTGCCATGTTGAGGCAGAACTTGAAATCCTTCTTTAAGAAGTCCAAAAGGCACAATTAATGTTTTAAGTGTTTGCATTTGTCTGTTATAATATATATTTCACCTGCTGAAACATAATGAGGGTAAATTTATCTGGAGCAGATGTGCAGGGCAACCAATCAGCTTCTAGATTTCATTTTGAATGCAAAACTGAACAAGCTGAAGGCAGAAACTGATTGATTACTACACATATCTTCTGCTCTAGATTCTATTTACTCCAATTTTAGTAAATTGCCCCCTAAGCATCTCTAAAAACCTAACCTAGTTTGTATCTTGTTATTGTTTAGACTAAAATCTGATTTTCAAAATGGAATAAAGGGTAAACCAGGAAATTTGAAAAGAGCTTGATTTAATCTCAGGAAACATTTAAAGTTCACCAAAACCCTTAAAAACAATAGATTCCAATGCATTTTTTGCTGAAAAGTCACAATTTTTGCTGAAATTCTTCTGAATTAGAAATTTCAGATTTAAATCATCAGAACTTGATGTGCATGAAATCGTAAACAACAAAGTAAAGACCCATAAAAAGGGACCTCAAAGCTGAACTATAGGCAGATATAAAAGACAAATTAATGCAGCTCTGTAACCATTGATACATCATTAAATAGATTTTTAGTGCAAGCACCTAGATTTGACCTGGCATCAGCCTTTTGCAGTCCCTGTACAATAGGGCTGGAGTGTAAAAGGAATAAGCAGAACAAGGAGCCAATCAGTTCATGTGCTGCAAGAAATATTCTCATAGTAGGAGAGAGCAGAGCTACATAGAGATGAGCTCATCTTTCTGCTTGCTCTTTTATTTAGGCTTTTGTGGATAAAGGATGACCTGGTCGCAGAGGAAGTTGGTTGAGTAAGGCTGGCCATCATACATAGGACATCTAGCAGCAGCAAAAAGTCTGCAGATGAAGCTGGTTTGGATTTTACCCTTTAATGAGCTATCAAGTTTTATTTTGTTATTCTTGGCTGGACTTCTTCAAAACTGTGATAAAATGCATGCAATTTAGCAACGAGTATATGCTTATGATAAAACATTTATAATCCTGGCTTGGATAAAGATCAGTCAACCCCTCCAATCAATTTTTTTGGTGTGATAATTCCTGCAAATTCCAACAAAAATAGGTTCTGAATCATAGAATTCAGATTTGGTTTTATTGTTTAATAACTAGTATATCTAGTGTACAGGCAGCAGTTCCATTTATCTGTTTTAGGATTTTTCTTTTGTGTTGCAGGTATACATATTAGGATTCAAGGTATATTTCAATGTTTTTATGGTCAGTTTTATCTACATTTTTTATTTTTAATACTTGAAAAAAATCTTTACTTTGCACAAATGTTATGTATAATGTATATTGGGTGTTTTCATTAAACTCTGTTTATTAGATCATGCTAGGCTGGCTAATAATATAAACCTCCACACTTGCTGGCTGCGCCTAAAGATAACCAATCCAGACAGTTCAGAAGAGAGATAAATGGTTGTGTCCCTCCTCTCAATCATCACTTGTGTGCAATGTGATATCCCACTATTCAGGCCTAGATACAATGCAGTGTACTCATGATTAGGTAACTATATTGCCTGCAGGCCGATTGTGGCTACAGCAGACATTTACTTGAAAATGAAAGTTCACACATCCCAGGAAGCTGCAGAAGAAGTGTCCCTGTACCACTCGTTCTTGCGCATACACACGGGGAGTCAGCTGTGAAACATCAGGAAGCCCCAAATCTAAGATGGCTGTACCAGGGATACACAGCCCTCAGAAGAAATGGATGTGGGAAAGATATCTCTGGACTTAAATGGCTGGCAAATATCTGTTTCTTAAATTTCATTTTCAAACATCTAGTTGAAGTTCCTCTTTAGACCTTTTACACAAAAGATGAAAAAAAGCCACTTTGTAGGCATGTGGGTTCTTTTTTTTATGGATCTGAACACAGGTGCATTGTTGTTCAGGGGACAATAATGCACAGCTGTGTAAGGACCCATTAACATGCATTCAGAGCCATAAAAAATTAAGATTTTACCTTTGAGTGCAGTCATTTATTTTTATACTGTATGTGTTTTTTGAAACAATGGCAGATCGAAGAGGATGAAGAATTTTAAGTGTGTATGCACGTACGCATATTCATGCAGCTGTACGTGTGTATATACTGTATAGGGTATACATAACCACCGATATTTTTACATGGGATCTTGCTAGCAGACAAATTATTCCATCCATGTGCAAGAGGTCTAAATATTAAAAAGACAGAGGAGGTTAATTTACTAAAGGCAAATAAACTGTGCACTTTGCAAGTGAAGAGGCTCCAGCACTTAGTAAATGAGGTGAAGCTCCACTTTGCAACGAACATCGAATCGCAGGAAAAGGAAAAAAAACTGCATTTTTGCTTGTACATGATTGGATGATGGAAGGCAGCAGAGCTTCCTTCATTTAAAATGCTCTTGCAAAGTGCACAGTCCATTTGCCTTTAGGTCTCTTTTATACTGATATGCTTTTCGTGCATGTTTGCCCTGCTTAAAGCACACTGAAATGCAATAAAAATATTTCTCTTTAAATTCTATGGAACACTTCATACCAGTGCGCTGTGGATGCAGCGCGTTTTGAAAAGTCCTGCGTGCTGCATCTTTGGTGCCCTGTTTCAAAAAGGAAAACATACCTTCCATTGAAATTCAATGGAAAATTCATAAAAAATGCACCATGGATATGCTTTTTTTGAAAAACGCATACCCTGTTTTTAAGTGTGAAAAGGCTCCAAATTAACCCCATTGCAATGTAATATTGCATATTTTCTTGACTAAAAAAACGCAATAAAGAATATATACATGGAGAGAATGCAGTTATTGAATTTGTCTAATACATAAGACCCAGGCTCTAAAATAAGAATGTTTTTAAATGGCCCTTTCACATTCCCATAATGAACTTAAGGAACACATCTCCTATGCTTCTGGGATACAGATTACCACAAATGAACGGTAACACATTGTGGTGCACTGCATTATACAAAATGGTGCAGTTTTTTTGTCTATAGTGGCATGTTGACAGTCCATACAAATTAACACAAGTTACTGCACAGTTGTGAAGGTAGCTTTAAACCTATTAAAAAAATAAAGACTAAAAAAAGGCTTATTCTATGGGAAAAAAATTAGGCTTGCGAATATTAGGGAAAATTTACAAAAATCAGATCATTCAATATCTGATGCAGCTTTGCATGGTAGCCAGTCAGCTTCTAACTTCAGCTTGCTCAAATAGGCTTTGACAATAAATCCTGGAAGCCCGACTGGTTTCCATGCAGAGCTGCTCCAGTTTTAGTAAATCCCCCGATAGTGTTATTATAAATTATATAGCTACACGCTAAGGAATGACAAGTTCAGTGAATGAACTTTGTTTCTGATAAAAGCAAAATTACTTTTTTAAGCCTCACCAGAGATGCATGAGATCACATGATTGACTGCAGATGGCAGCTGATGGAGGATCACATGAACCATTTATTTTCCTGTACATTTCCCAAGCGTGGAATACTGGAAGTCAATAGTGACGGTATATGTGCTTATTAGAGGACAGCAAATTCATGGAACTTGTGCCTATAGCAAAAACCAAAATGTTGGTACTTTAAAACAATCTTAGATGTTAATATTTTTTGTTTATTTTTCATTTTTAGATTTTTAGCTGATTTTATTATTACCAGTTAAAATAGATTTCAGTTTCCTATCGTTAGTTGACTGGGTTGCCATAGCAACAAAATACCCTTGTGCAGGTAAATGCTTTGCACAAATGAGAAGGCTGTAATTTTAAGGTATAGCTCCCATATGTCTTTGTTTTCCCAAGAAAGAGTGATTTTCTGCCTGTGGCAATCTTTAACTTAGAATACGTATTTCTTTTAAATTTAGATTCCCAATAGATCAGCATTAAGCTGGTTTGCTGGACAGGATCCAAGTAATCATTCTGGACTAAATAAAAAAAAAAAAAAAAAAAAAAGATTTGAGCCATTTTACGCACTAAGAAACAAGCATTTAAAAGGAGTGTTACAGTTTTTCATTTCATGACGTTTTTATATTTGTAGCACCAAAATTGCCATAAGATTTTGGTATAGATATGAACTATTATTAGTTAATACATTTTAGAAGATAACATGTAGATAATTTACATTTGAATACATGAACATGCTTAAATATCTGTACACGGCTATGTACTTGGGCACACTTCTGACCATGGCCAGCTATACAAAATTCCTTTCTGACCAAAGGCACTGAACTGAAAGGAATCCCTATAACACAGATGGTTAGATATATTACAAAATGTGTAAATAAAAAAAATCTATATTAGTATAGCAAAGTTAGACAGAAGTATGGTTCAAATGAATCTAAACTTTTCTCATTAACCACTTGCCGTCCAGAGGATTTGCCCCCCGGATACAGCGCTGTGTTACTTTAACTAACAATTGCGCGGTCATGCAACGCTCTACACAAATTAAATTTGTCATTTTTTCACACAAATAGAGCATTCTTTTGATGGTATCTGACCACCTCTGCAGTTGGTCTTTTTTGTTTATAATGCAAAAAATAAAAACAATTTTGAGGAAAAAAACAACAATATTTTTGACTTATGCTATAAAACATATCCAATACAAAAAATAAAAAATAAAAAAAAAATCACATTCCTTCATAAATTTAGGCCAAAATGAATTCTGCTATATGTCTTTGCTAAAAAAAAAAAATCCCAATAAGTGTATATTAATTGGTTTACATGAAAGTTATGGAGTCTACAAATGATGGTATATATACTGGAATTTTTATTTTTTTATACTAGTAACGGCGGCGATCAGCAACTAATAGCAAAACATTCTGACACTGAATGGGAACTGACTAACGGACACGGACATCCCCAGTGACACTAACACAGTGATCAATGCTAATAAAAAGCACTGCCACTGTACTGACACTGGGCAGGAAGGGGTTAACATCTGGGGTGATCAAAGGGTTAACTGTTTGTGGTGCATGTTTAACACTGTGTGCTGTGTTGTGTTTTACTAAGGAGACATGCAGCTTTGCATCTCTCTGCTGTGCAGAGAGATACAAAGCAATATGTGCATGCTGACAGAAGAGAGATTTGTGTTGTTTACACACAGATCTCAACCCTCTCAGTCCTACTGATGATCCTAGAAATGCAGATCACGTGTATATATATATATATATATATATATATATATATATATATATATGTGTGATTTTGTGCAGCTCTGCCGCACTGTAGCAGTACTTCTGCTATAGGGCAGAGGGCAAGTGGTTAAAAACAGGTGGTCTCCTTTACTGTTGATACTTACCATAATTGTGCTTCCATGCTATCCTATTCCTCACCAGAGCTTGAGTGACTAATGGCCAAGTGATGTTACACGCAGAGAGATTTAAAAGATCTGTGTAAGCTCCTATTCAGAGTTCATCAATCAGTGCAAGTATGCACAGTATCCTTTATTGAGCTGGAGAACAACAGGACCTCTCAAATAAATTCCAAAAAACACCTCCTCCCTGGATCAGGTAATAACCTCCCATGGTTTCTAATACTATTTCTACGCTGATGTTGCCCAAATCTAGCTTTCTACCTCTCAGCTCACTATATTAACTGTACAGTCTCCACACGCACCACTAATTTCCTAAAAAGACATATCAACCTCGATGTCACCCCACTTCCTCAAACTCAATCTATCCAAAACTGAGCTCATAATATTTCCCCCACCACATGTCTCTTCCCCTGACTTATCTGTCCAGATCAATGGCACAACCATACACCCATCACCACATGCCAAGGTGCTAGGTATTATCCTGGACTTAAAACTATCCTTTCAGATCCACATCCAATCACTGTCCAAAGCTTACTGCCTCAACCTACACAACATCTACAAAAAATGCCCCTTCCTAACCACTGACACCACAAAGCTTCTAATTTACTCCCTTGTCATGTCTTGCCTCGACTACTGCAACTCCCTCCTCATTGTACTTTTACACAGGCTAGTCCTTCATGAATGCTGCTGCCAGACTCATCCACATTACTAACCGTTCAGTGTCTGTTACTCCTCTCTGCCAACCCCTCCACTGGCTTCCGCTCACCAAACAAATTAAGTTTAAAATGCTAACTAATTACAAATCCATCCACAACTCATCCCACAGCTTCTTCATTAACCTAGTCTTAAAATACCAACCAAATCGTCCTCTTTGCTCCTTCCAAGACTACCTGCTCTCTAGCTCCCTTGTCATCTCCTCCCATGCTCACCTCCAGGACATTTTCTGAGCCTCTCCCATTCTATGGACCTCCCTACCCCAATCTGTCTGACTGTCTCTTACTCTGTCTACTTTTACTCTAGGAGAGCTGGACAGAGCCGTAGAAGGTCTTTAACCAATCAGCAGGACTGGTATCTGCTCCTTTGTGCAAGGAGGAACATGATGTGCACTGCCAGAGCCCTATAAAATGACCTCCAGCAGGCTACTGGTGTGCATGTCTCTGACCAAACAATCAGAAACAGACTTCATGAGGGTGGCCTGAGGGCCCGACATCCTCTATTGGGCCCTGTGCTCACTGCCCGGCACCATAGAGCTCAATTGGCAATTGCCATTGAACACCAGAATTGGCAGGTCCACCACTGGTGCTCTTTGCTTTTCACAGATGAAAACAGGTTAACCCTGGACACATGCGATAGACGTGAAAAGATCTGGAGAAGCCATGGAGAATGTTATGCTGCCTGTAACATTGTTCAGAATGACCGTTTTGGTGGTGGGTCAATGATGGTCTGGGGAGGCATATCCATGGAGGAACGCACAGACCTCTACAGGCTAGACAATGGCACCCTGACTGCCATTAGGTATCAGCATGAAATCTTTGGACCCACTATTAGACTCGCTGCTGGTGCAGTGGGTCCTGGGTTCCTCCTGGTGCACGACAATGCCCAGCCTCATGTGGTGAGAGTATGCAGGCAGTTCCTGGAGGATGAAGGAATTGATACCACTGAATGGCCCCCATGCTCGCCTGACTTAAATCTATTGTCTTATATTAATTGGAGGATGACGTGTGTATTTATAAATGTATTTTCCCACAGCAACTAGCCCAACAGTTCTTTTCCAGAGAGATGCATTTAATCAGCTCAGCGACAATCCATAAAACAGAGGTACAGACAAGGCAGATGACAGGGTACCCAAAATACTCATGCAATCATCAGAAACCCTCAGAGGACTCACTTTCTCCTGTGACAACTTAACCAAAAGAACCTTCCCTAATATACACGTTATCCCAATACAGTAAAATGACAAGCACTCTGATTGGCCACTTTTAGTAGCCCCTTCGATCTTCTGGGTGACGGGTAATGTCTTTTGGGCTTGGACAGATGCAGTCATAAATTCTAATCAAAGTTGTGTAGATATTTCCTAAACTACATTCTTTTACCATTAGATAAACAAGAATACTATTTACCATACGTAATACCCCTTTGCATGTTATTAGATAGTAGATGCTGGCCAAGTCCTTTCAAGTCTGACTGAGCAATCTCCATTTCATCACCCTTGTAAGTTTGAAAATTACTTCCTTTGTAATGTAACAAGTTGGCCTCCAAGTGCCAAGGTGATCTTGCATAAAATGAACATAGCAGTCCTTGGCTATGCTTTTGTTGTGTAAACTAGATCTAGTCCAGTCCTATGCTGGCAAGGGCAATAACATGAGAAATATAAATATATATATATATATATATATATATATATAAATAAAAATTACAGTATCCTACATGCCCCCACTTGAATCGGTTCTATTCAGAATCGATTCACGGCCAAACTGCTTGCACCTTAAGATTCTTAAGATTGATTCCAGCTCTAGGCTTTTCTTGTTTCCCTGGATTTTTCTCAATTGCCTTTTCTCACAACAATATAAACCAAACAGTAAACATACTAATATAAACTGAATAATCACAAAAATCATGGAAAGTGTTCTCAATAGCGGATGTGTAAATGTGTTATTGGATATGCTCCACCAAGGCTCCTGAAATTCTTTTGAAATTTTGTTAGACCTGATGACATTTTTCTTTACCAGTTCTTGTAACTATAATTTTGCTACTATCCCTCTTAAATAATGTATCCAATTCAACAGTAAGTGGTGGTATTTTCTTAAATAAAGGACAGATCATAGATTCCCAGTTGCCAAGATCAGTTTGCTCAATGTCCACAGATACTTGATTCATCTGAATATTTGTTTGAATGTCCTCATCTCCAGTTGTCAGCAGTCCATCTGTGAGGTTAACACACCAACCAGTGATAGGTGTCTGGCACTGAAATTGTCTCTGGCAAGTAAACAAGGGAACCCCTAATGCACAGACCTTTGAGTCTTCGCCATGAATTATACTTTTCCAAGCTGATTTATATTTCTGCAGTTGAACAATGCAGTTCCCAGAATGTGTAGCAGCAAAGCCATCAACGTAGTCCAGCTGCTCAAAAGAACAGGAACAAAGCCAGACTTGGCTACGTCGGGTACATCAGTTGGGGTCCATGGTTTTCCATACTTGGTTTTCCTTAACAAGGAGTCTGCTTTGTGGTAGCAGTTGTTTCAGTATGTTAGTGCCATTTGTCACCTCCACCTTACCAAGGATAATCATCTTATACAAGGGTAAGGGTATTGTTGACCATGTAGGGATGTTGACGGTCAGAGGTATTTCCTGCTTCCTGATGTGATCTTTATTGCAAAGATTATTCAGGCTTCTTATTTTAGCAAGTGCAAAGTTCGTACAGGTCACACCACTGTCTTTAATCAGACTGAATAATAAAGTCGAGTTCATTATCCTTCGCCTTCTTGTTTAATTTCTTGAAGTCCTTGGCTTAGGTGTTCATTCAGTAAGTTCCCTATAATACATATGATAGATTTGGATACGTTATTGGTTTGAAGTATTTTTTTCAGTGCACTTACCGACATTTGAATATTCTGCAAATCTGCAGCAATGATGTGAATGTTCTGAATGTCAATTTTCATTTCAGCTGGAGTGTTAAAATCCACTCTTCCCCCTTTAAGCAGTATCTGCTGTAATCCACCCACAAAATTTTGTTCTCTTTTATTTAAACTCTCTATGTCAGCCCTATTCCAAATTGAACTATCCAAACTGAATCCTGATATTATATTAGTACTCAGATCCCTCTTTGAAACTTTCTTAAAACTGAGCCCTTGTGTAGCATCCCAAAATAAAATTTAGATGTGTTTGAAAGATAGTTTTAAACCATGTTCTCATTGATTCTGGGCAACTCTCTGGAATGTTAACTAATGTAAAATTCAACAACTATGGTAATGACACATATGAGACATCGCTACATACAAAAAGTTTGAGTCCACTCAATAAAAAGTCCATGTTCTGGCCACTGTAAAATCGTAGGATAGTTTTTAGAGTTGGTGACCGTTATATGTAGGATTTTTGTCTAGACTCTATCTCTCATATCATGAGGGCTACAGTATATAATACCTTCTTTAAATATAGTGAAATTCCTTTCTAAAGTCATTTGCATTTGTGGGCCATTCTTTGTATTCACTAACATTATATTGGTACTCCTGTGACGATCACTTCCCTCCGGATAAGTCCAAATAGCATATTCCACAAAGTAATTAGATTTCGGCATCATGACCTCACATCTAACCACTATCCATCCCCCCACTAAGCCTTTTACAGTGCCCCCATGCATCTGGATGCCTTCTGAGTTCTCAAAAACTGTAAGTTCTCTAGTATGATCCTCTATACTTCTTTTATTTCAACCATATTCCCCCACTAGTAGGCACTTGAATCCTTTCACTTGACACTTCTCAACCCTGATGTTTATGTTGTAAATTGGGAGAGTAATTAGAGCTGATGTCATCACATATTTCAACAGAGCGGACTTGTTCCTGTTCAGGGGGGATGTCTTTACTTTGGTGTGGTCTTCTGGCCTTCGCATTAATCCTGGGACCTGAAAGAAAATCTCAGGGAGAAAATTAGACCCTATTCTAGCAAGGAGATTTCAGTATGTTAAACATATTAAACCTATGTTGCCACTTTGACATAATAATAAAAATTACAAAAAAATTAAAGTACAAGAGCAATCCAAACATTGTATGAACGATACGCACACAATGTTGAAAAACTGTTTTTTTTTTCTCTTTACACATATGGATGGAGCTGCTAGCAGTCATGTCAGTGGCAACCTTTACGAAAAAACAAAAATGGACATAGTTGCTAAATTGTATAGTTTCAGCCACCTGAAAGACAGTTGCTGGGTAAACCCCCAAACTACAAAAACAATTTGGAATTTATTTCCCACCTGACATAAAAAATATACTAAATCATGAAGGCTTATCCTTGGAAAAACAAAAATACACCAGGGTCCTCCATCATTTCCAAAATGCTGAGGCCAAATCTCGGAGAGCAGTAGCTAAATCCTAATGCACGCCAAAGAACTTTATTTGGAAAAACTCATACCACACGTCCAACTGTCTATGGACCATCAAGAAAATGGTTGTTCATTTCAGTGTAGTATTTTTGTGTAAATGAAGACACCTCCATTTTTAGCTCTTTCAGTTGCTCAATAAACTGATGTCTTTCTTGCTTTAGCTGACTTTTCTCAGATTGTAACCTTGTTATTTGGGTTTTAAAAGAGACTTGGCTTTAGCTACTGTGGCCTACATGACTGGGAGAATTGCCCCACCTTGCAGAGTCAACTTTGTGTCTTGGTGCAATTTTGGGGTACCAAGAGTTCCTTTGCTTACTACTATTACCATCAAAACAATATCATGCAATGTGCCCCAACTTTTTACAAGCAAAACATCTCAGAACTGGCTTCCCTGAATAAGCCCTTCTTTGAGCACATGACGATTGAGACACATTACAATGGTTGGAATCCCGAGACCTCACACTCTCATTGTCTGAGGAACATTCACCCACAACAGACTCAACTGATGTGCCCACTGTCACTGCATTACTATTTTCCAATGCTCGGTCAGACCCATTCTCTATTTCTAAGCCCGAGTCAGTCTGAACAGCTGCTACAAAACCATTCTCTAAACATCCATCATAGACCTTACTTGCAGCAACAACACCACTCTGCTTCTTTAGAGACATTATCTCTGCTAAACTTTGAGTATAGCCAACCTTTGCACGATTGGAGCATATCTCCCGTATAGCACACTGGGCATTCTCCAAGCATTCTTTAACAAACGTAATCTCATTGAGTAATTTTGTATTTTCATTAGTAATATGTTTACTGTCTGCATTAAATACAGCAGCCTGCTGGACAAGAAATTTCACGTTTTCAATATCAGCTTTTAAAAACTCCACCTCATCTTCCAATTTTTGCTTCTGCTGAAAAACAGATTTTGTATTGCTCTGCTATCCAGCCAGCAGCAGAAAGTAGTACATACTTCACCTTATGTGTATTTAACTTTTTGCCACAAATTTTTTCATCCACCCATTTTTGTGCCTGCCACAACGAATCAGCAGATCCTTGTATAGCTTGAACAATAACCTCAGTGTCCTTTACTTGTGCCACCTTTTTCAAAATTCCCTCCATTATTATAAACACAAGTATACTCACTCAGCACAAAGACACCAAAGCAAGAATAATGTCACCAAACACTGCTGCTTGTTGCAGAATACCCTTTAACACCTAGATACAAAAAAAAGAAAAAAAATACTCATACTCTCAACAAAAGTAATTATCCATAAAACAATTCAAAAGCAAAAACACCCATCTGTTAATAAGGAACAAGGCATACTCACCAACTGCTTGGGCTCCTAGGCTTATGATCTTCTCCAGGTCCTGGGATTCAGAATGTCCTTCTTGGGTCATCACGGTCTTCTGTCACCTCATAGGGTCATTGGATTCTCATAGGATTCTTCTGGTCCAAAGCACAGTCCTTTGTTCAATTTTCCAACCTCCATATATTAATTCTGTGGTTCAATTTGTGAATCAGACCCCTTAAGTCACCACCAGACTTTTAAGTCACAGCACAGCTTCTGGATCCACCTCACAGGACCACCAAGGACCACTTGGTGTCCACTTGGTGTCACAGGACCACTTGGTGTCACCACCAAGTTCTGTTACTGAACCTAAAAATGCTCTTCTGGTCACTTGGACGGCACCAGTCTGTTGTCTTATATTAATTGAAGGATGACATGTGTATTTATAAATGTTTTTTCCCACAGCAACTAGTCCAACAGTTCTTTTCCAGAGAGATGCATTTAATAAGCTCAGTGACAATCCATAAAACAGAGGTACAGACAAGGAAGATGACAGGGAACCCAGAATACTCATGCAATCATCAGAAACCCTCAGAGGACTCACTTTCTCCTGTGTCATTTTACTGAATTGGGAGAATGTGTATTAGGGAAGGTTCTTTTGGTTAAATTGTCAAGCACTCTGATTAGCCACTTTTAGTAGCCCCTTTGATCTTCTGGATGACGGGTAATGCCTTTTGGGCTTGGACAGATGCAGTCAAATTCTAATCAAAGTTGTGTAGATATTTCCTATACTGCATTCTTTTACCATTAGATAAACAAGAATACTATTTACCATACGTAATACCTCTTTTCATGTTTTTAGATAGTAGATTCTGGCCAAGTCCCTTCAAGTCTGACTGAGCAATCTGCATTTTATCACCCTTGTAAGTTTGAAAATTACCTCCTTTGAAATGTAACAAGTTGGCCCCCAAGTGCCAAGGTGATCTTGCATAAAATTAGCATAGCAAAGAGTCCTTGGCTATGCTTTTGTTGTGTAAAATAGATCTAGCCCAGTCCTATGCTGGCCTGTTCAATAACCTGAGAATACAAATTACAATATCATACAAAATCCAATAGAACACCTCTGGGATATCATGTATCAGACACCATCAGAGTCTATCAGACACCCTGGTCCAGATCTGGGAGGAAATACCACAGGACACCATCCATTGTCTCATTAGGAGCATGCCCCAATGTTGTCAGGCATGCATACAAGCATGTGGGGGCCAAACTACTGAGTAACATTTTGAGCTGCTGCAATGAAATTTCAGCAAAATGGACTACCCTTCTGTATAATTTTTTCACATTCATTTTCGGGGTGTCTGAATTCCTCTGTAGGTTGATAATTTTCATTTCCATCAAATGATGGGCCATCCTTACATTCCTAACACATTACCCAGTCCATATCAGTATAGATATCCAGCATGATATTTTTCCCTACTGAGATCTGATGTGTTTTCAAAGCGTCCCTTTAATTTTTCTGAGTAGTATATAATGAGCATTACGTTTTTTCCTGCCAGAAAGCTCCTCTCAAAAACATGATTCTGAAGGGTTTCTTTTACTGCCTCTAAATGCTCCTCAGAAAATATACCTGTGAACTCTATAATGTGCATAGACACAAGTTAAAATAGAGTTGCTTCTAGAGGCTGAAGAAAAAAAACCACAACAGGGTTTATTTACTAAAGCTGGAGTACGCAAAATCAGGCTTATTTCTGCATAGAAACCAACAAAATTCCAGGTTATATTGCCAAAGTTTCATTGAACAAGCTGAGGTTAGAAGCTGATTGGTTTCTATGCAGAAGTGAGGCTGCTTTTGCACTCTCCAGCTTTAGTAAATAAACCCAAAACTGTCTGTATAAGCAGTATTTTCTATGCCTGGTGTGCATGGAAACTTTTTGTGCTTGTTCCTTTGGGTATTGTCACATGAACTGTCGTGATCGACTGTTGAAAGCTGTGTACTAATGATCAGATTATCGTAAAATCCCTCCGAAAGCGATTTTTGTCATTCGATTTTCTGATTGTGTGTATGGGGCATTAGGGTGATCCAGAGGCGTCCCTAGGGTTGGTGTCACCTAGTGCGGTAACACTTGGTTACACCCCCTCCGACGATCCCCGCAGGATGGATCGGATCTGCAGATTGAGCATAATGGATCAGACTCCGATCCATTATGCTCAATCCGCATATCCGATCCATACTGCAGGGATCATCGGCTTTCTTTACAACTTACCTTTTCTTGGAGCGAGTCTGGTGTCACCCCGTATAGGTTGCATGCCAACGATCCTGCAGGGATCCATCCTGCAGGGATCGTCGGCTTGCTTTACAACTTACCTTTTTGTGGAGCAGGTCCGGTGTCACCCCGTGCAGTCGGTGTCACCCGGTGCGGACCGCACCCCCCACACCTGCCTTGGGACGCCACTGAGGTGATCTAATGCTAATGGTGTAGCAAAACAAACAAACATACTTGCACTGGTGAGCGAGCATTGCTTGTTTAGTTTATGCTCCTACAGTAACAAGAGATCTATCCCTTCACTATGCCTGACCACACAACGCACATTAAGTTCTGGGTTATTCACTTAATAGACTACATAACTTAACTTAGCATATCTTCCAGAGAATACATACTTCATGAGGCAAACATTAAAAATTCAGTAAAACACGGTGGGCTGTTTTATACACTCTCAGGGCTTTTCAAAACCCAAAGCCAAATTAATACAAGGGACTACAGGCCTCTTTTTACCCATTACCAGTGAACTCCAATGCTTGTTATCACTGCAAATAATATATGCTAAAAACGTAGAAGTAGAAACTCTTATTAAACATGTATGAAGCATTACTTAGAATTTTATCTTAGTAATAAGACTTTATTAGTCAGATGTGCCATGAGCTATAGTAAAATGTTTACTGTCACAAGGCCAAAGACAACAGCCATAAAACAAGCAATGAATGTGGTATTATTTTAAAGACAAGGAAAGATGTGATAAGCGAACTGTAATGTTTTCAAAGTGAAATGAAAATTACATCCACATTTAATGTGATTAAAGAAAACAGTTTTCTTCCTCAGTTTTTTAAGGGCCCATTAGTTAGTCCTTTACAGAAACAGAAGTCTGGACAATACGTCATCCTACAGCATGGCTATCTTCACAGAAACGATACTCTGGGCAAAGCATACACTTCCATTGTTCCAGCAATGGCAATTTCACATTTTCTTTTTCAAATGTTTGTGCCAGCTATGTCATAGAAGAAGGTGATGGGCAAACAAGGCCTGCTAAAAATACACTCCAGAATATTCTAGACCTGTGTCAATGGACTTTTACTAGCATCAGATGGGTTTTGACTACCCGTACAAATCTGTAGGAATGCAAAACCCTCTTTAATCAAGTAAAATGCAGGTCAGGAGAAGGTCATCTACAGATCAAATGCACCTTTAAGTAAATTCTGAATAAAGCTAGGAGCATCTCAAACCAATGTCAAGCTGATGCCATCAACACAAGCCAAAGCTCTTCAACACAGGCCCTTAGGAAGTTTATAGTCAATGTACTGTGCATCCCTCTCTGCTAAAAAAAAAAAAAAAAAAAAGCCTGGAGTAATGCTTACATGGATTAAGTGTCTGCATCTGCAGAAGTTCTGTGTAGCCAAAGATCCCCATGCTTCCACTAGTAACCAGTCAGATAGCATGTTTCATTTTCCTAGTGTAGATTCCACGAAGACAGTTAAAATCAGGTTGAATCCTAGAGGCATCAGTCTTTATTCTATTAAAGTACACATAATATTAAAATTCTCACTTCATAACCACATTTCAGCTTTATTGAATCAAATTGTCAATTAATCTATGCATGAGTCCGCTCTCCAAAGTACCTAAAAAATGTTCCATATTCCTGCAGTGCAACCAGGTGCCTAGGAGCTCACTACCATTCCATGCTACATATGAATCCAAAGGATTGGGCCACACACCAATGATGATTTTAATGAGCATTCAGATGGAACGTACAGCACACACTGAAAAACCTCCAACCTGAGGCCATCAGAGTGTGCTGTACGCACCATCTGCACACTCATTAAAATTGACTGAACTCTCTACATGTTATTGGTGTGTGGCCCAATTATTTAAAATCAAAACAATTTATTAATATTTTTAATAAAAAATAAACTTTTTTCTGCCATGAACAAAAGACTTCTAATTCCCCAGCTGTGGATCATATGATACCCAAGCATTAGAAGCAGAGCCTGCAAAAATACGGCTTTCCCCATGTGCAAAAATAACTACAAAACTAAGCCATAAATACATGGTTATGAATCATTAACACACACTGATAAGTAGATTTACATAAGCTGTTCTCTTTCACATGTATACCTAAAAAGCATTTAAAAGACTATAGGTGTCCTTTAAATTGGTCTTTCCTTGTTTCAAGCTGCAGTACAATTACTAAATCATAGAAGATAAAAAATTATTCTTCTGAATATTGGTTTAGCAGACAAAATTTCTACCTTATACATTTAGGAGAAATACACAATTCAATTATTCGATTCACTATTTATTTCTCCTAAAAATCAAACTCTATTTTTAGCACAGCTACCTGTGCTATAAATAGTTATAGCTTGGCAAACTAATGTAGTTCCTGCATTAACTGGAAAAAAAAAAATGTCATTACTATATGAAAGATTGATTGAAAATAGGATTTTGGCTTGGTTGGCACAACATAATGTTTGTGCTCCTTGGTGCCCCGTATACTAAAGTACTGACCTAGCCTTAAGCATCACACTACTGGCATGAGCTTTCACAGTAAACTGAAGAAAAGCTATAGCATCAATGCTGTATATTTTTTATGCTTTCAAATTTTGGAGTAGTATTTAGCCTGTCGGTCCAGTATGGTGGGTTAGGTCACCCTCTGGGTTATTACATACATTAAGCACTATATGAAGGAGATCCCTCTGATTGTCTTTTTTGGTTTTGTTCCCTTTCTAAATTAAGTTTTGTTTCTTCTTTTACAAATCAAAATCTAGAAGGAAGACTGGGGTTCCAACATAACAGCACCAGAAGTTATATGTTGACCTAAAATCTAAAGATTACTCTCAACACTGAGAGGTAAATAAAACCAATAAAATGAGTTTGCATGCTCACTTTCTTTCTAAGGCTGACACGGTTTCATAAAGCAGACATCCCTAGGTTCCTGATAACTAGTTCAATTAATCTTCAGAGCATTCAGAGATCCCCAAAACCCTGGCACTTTATTCGTCAATTAACAACCACACAGTTTGCTGGTTTAAAACTAGTTCATCTCCTACCACCTCTTCATACTGGTTGCCAAATACAATTAGCAACCTCACTGTCAGGAAGTATAAAGAAATGTGCTACGTTAGTTTGAGTATTTGTTAACAGGTCTCTGGAGTTTTGGGGATCTCTAGGTAATCTGAAGGTAGATTGGAGCAGAAAGTACTCAAATCCCCTTTTCACTGGCATGAAAGTACCGTATTTTCCGGCGTATAAGACGACTTTTTACCCCTTGAAAATCTTCTCAAAAGTCGGGGGTCGTCTTATACGCCGGTAACGGCATGCTGACACTTTTTAGGGGGGCGGCGCGGTGCCGCCGCCCCCCCCTTCCAACAGAAGGGACACTAAGTACAGGGGTGGGCAGGGGCTGCTGTCTCTTACCTGGCTCCGGTCCCACGACGATCCGGTCCAGGAAGCGCGGCTGCTCCTTCCTTCGGTTCGTCCACTGGATGTTCGCACTGCTGCTCGGCTCCGCCTCCTCACCGGTGATTGGCCGCCAGAACTGTAGCTCAGGAAAGGCACACAGGCGGCCAATCACCGGCGAGGAGGCGGAGCTGAGCGGCCCCGCGAAAATCGAGTGGAGATGCAGGTAAGGTGCCGTGCTTAGGTGCTGCTGCAACCACATATGCTGGCTGCAGCAGCACCGTACTGGAACAGGGGTAAGCAAGTCTCAGTGGGAGGAATAGTGCCCCATCATTGGTGTCACTGATACCAATGATGGGGCATTATTCCTCCCACTGACACCAACGATGGGGCACTTTTCCTCCCCCCCACTGACACCAACGATGGGGCACTATTCCCCCCCCCCACTGACACCAACGATGGGGCACTATTCCTCCCCCCCCACTGACACCAACGATTGGGCACTATTCCTCCCCCCCCACTGACACCAATGATGGGGCACTATTCCACCCCCCACTGACACCAATGATGGGATACTATTCTTCCCCCCCACTGACACCAACGATGGGGCACTATTCCCCCCCCCCACTGACACCAATGATGGGATACTATTCCTCCCACTGACACCAAAGATGGGGCACTATTCCACTGACACCAATGATGGGGTGCTATTCCCCCCAATGATACTAATGATGGGGCACTATTCCTGCCACTGACACCAATAATGGGGCACTATTCCTCCCACTGATACCAATGATGGGGCACTATTCCTCCCACTAATACCAATGATGGGGCACTATTCCTCCCACTGACACCAATGATGGGGCACGATTCTTCCCACTGGTGTGCACTGGAAGACGGGTATACGGCGAGTATAGCCCAAACACTACATTTTAAACAGGAAAAGTAGGGGGTCGTCTTATACGCCCAGTCATCTTATACGCCGGAAAATACGGTACTTAAAACATGTTAGTGGGCTGCTAAGACGAACCCAATACATTGTGATCTTTTACTGAATTACTAGAATAATGTTGCATGTCAATAAATAGATTCAATGTAGGCGTAGCATGACACACAAAAGACATGCCCTAACAATCTACTGTTTTTTAAATAATTTGTCCTTTAGTGGCCACAAGCTGTTCAGAACACTAGCTAGTCACATTCAATAGGACTACTTCTTATGTATTATTGAAGATGTTTTGTCACTTATTCAAATGGCTTTCTCAGGGTAAATGAGTATCAGAAACATAACACAGCATGTGTAATCCTATAATATAATATAGGATAATACAAGGGGCGGACTGACAACTCATGGGGCCCCCGGGCAATAGGGGATCATGGGGCCCCTGTGTCCTTGCCCAAACTCAAAAAAGCCAATGAAAAAGGTTCCAGGGGCATCTCATGGGGCCCCCTACTGACCTCGGGTAGTGCCCGAGTTTCCAAATGGTCAGTCCGCCCCAGGATAATACTATTTGTTTGATTGTATCAAATATTTGAGTGCCCCAGCATCTTCCAGCAAACTGGCACAATATCAGAACCATGGTAAACAATTTATGACACTTTGTCACATTACTTTCAAATATAAACAAAACGCATGTGTTTACAAAAAAAAGCCCTTATGGTCTAATACTTAAGGCAGCAACATTAAAGGGGGCAGACCCACGCCTCAACATATACAAACTGTCATATTTGTTCTTAATTTATTCCCTTGTTCTGATCACCTCTGGACATTTGTGGCTTAATGTAGAGCTATGTCCTCTGGCTAAAAAAATGTGCTTACAGTTACACATTGTGAGGTCCCACAAATACCTGTTGATCTTGCCAATGAAGTCCAACTAATGCAGCTTCCTGTGATTGTGTGGCAATGATGTTGCACTGCTTCTGAGATCAGAGCACTATTGTCACCCTTGTGTAAGTTGTGCCTACTTTCACTACAATGGGCTAAAATAAATTTGCAATGGAAATGGTCACTGCTGATTTACAAGTCTGAGCTTGTGCTTCACATAATACCTTGATTTAGTACTTGTTTAGACTGTCATTCAGCAGCATGTATTTGTACATTAGGTCAGCATGTGAACTGTAGAGGACAGGGGTTGCAGGAGAAAGGAGTCAGAAGACTCACTATAGTTCAAGAAACAAATACATTTCTAACTTCTCTCATCTATTGCTCTGCACAGTTAAAGGAAGCTGTATTATAAAGCAGATAGCATGGTGTCCCCATGTTGTCCAGCATGTACCGTGCCACTAAAGCATCATGTTTTACTAAAATAATCAACAACAAAAAGGCAGAGCTAGTACAAAAGGTCACCATCATTTGGGCAACATGATGTCTAAATACAGGCCTGCACATTAAAGACTGAATATTTTTATGGAACAGGTGCTGCATTAGAAAACATTTAGTGACAGATCTATAAAAATAAGATTTAGACTACAGCAGGAGTTTCCTTTACAAGACAGCTTGATTGGCATGTTTTTGTGAAGTCTAAAATTATTTTGGGAGTTAGATTTAAAGCCAGAGTTGGTTAAAGTGTGAATTTTAATTGGAATGCTAAATCTTGCTTTTCTTTCCTTTTGATCACATTGTTTCCTATAATGACCGAAAAATATTTGTCATATATCTGTAATCTGGTAATGACAGGAATTATGGCTACTGTAAAGTTAGTTTGTGTCAGGTATACATACCAAATTACTCAGTTTGTATTCAGCTTCCCATTGGTTGTTCTAGTTGACAAACTTGTATCTCCACAACTGCATCTTATTTGACTATTCAAGCATGTTTCTAATTTAAAATGTATTTTGTGAAGGTCTGCTCTGATAGTAAAACAAAATGCATTTAAGAGTCTGTATTAGTGGGCTTTTGTTTGCTTCTCCATAAAACTCAATGAGAATGCAAAAGAAGTTTGAAGCTGCTTAGATGTCTGTCAAATGAAGATCAGAAAGAGGTCTCCTGCAAGCCAATGCACTTGTCAGTAAATTCTGAATGAAGAAGCCTCTCAAACTGCTATTGAATACAAATGGAATGCACCAGCAAGTAAGTTACTTTATTCCATTGACCCAAGCCCAAATCCCCCTGAAACAGGCCTAATAATGGCAATGTACCTAAGGCCCTAGTTACAGGATAAGGGAGGTAACCCCCTCCCTGTTGTAGTTTCTTCACACCCCATCCTTCAAGGAAGACTTTCATACACCCTTTGTTCTCTGTAAGGTCAGAAAAGGGGAATAATTGGAGCAGTTGTGTAATAACGTGATATAAAGAGATACACAATAAAAAATTACAAAAAAGGACAATGTAGTGTCAGATGCAGTTGAAAAAAGAAACTCATCCCTTGGTTTAAGAAAAGGTGTTAATTCTGAAATGGAAAATTCCTTTATCCTTTGCCATGTATCCTGTCTTAAATATAGCTTGAGCCTCACCATCTTTTTAATATGCTGTTTATCTAATATCAGTGGATCTAGTGATCTAGTAAAACAGCCAAGTGGCACACACAACTGAGCAAATACATCAAACATCGTGGCTAATAATGGCCATAACCGCATAAATACCATAAAAAATGTAAACTCTAAGTTACTGGGTCACAATACTCTATGCCACTTATAGTGCTGCACAAGGTGCTCTAGTAGATCCAATGTCTCGCAGAAATATAAAGATGCAGGATGTCTTATGCTTAATCCAGAAAGCATAGAAGTATGAAGGGATGAGAGATGCCTCACACCACTAACACAACAGGTAAAGATAAATGTGAATGGCCTCAGCCTTGAGCTCCTCCTGAGCCCTGTCTCTGATGTATTTCAACCTGCCCATTAGGGCTTAATCATGGGCGATGATGGGCGATGATGGGCGAAATGCATCAGCTATGGGGCTCAAGGCTAAGGCTGTTCACATTTCTCTTTACCTGCTGTGCTAGTGGTGTGCGGCATCTCTCATCCCCTCCCTCTAACAAGTTATTGGGGTTGATTTACTCAAGGAAAATATACTGTTTACATTGCAAGAGAATGCATCCTTAAGCTTAGTGAATGAGGTGAAGCTTGGCTGACTTCCATCATCCAATTGTGTGAATGCAAAAATAGAGTTTTTTTTAACATTTCCTTATATGTGATTAGGTATGATTTGCAAGGTGAATTTTCACCACATTCTCTAACCTTAGGGAAAATTCCCTTACAAAGCGTACAGCCTACTTGCCTAATGAATCAACCCCATCATCTCTCTTTAAAAGACCTGTTGTTTTCTATGCACCTAAAAAGAAAAACAAAGTCTTGTTTTCAGCGTTGATTGTTCGTTTTCACATATCAAAAACAACCCTTTAGGAATAGTAGACAAGTAGTTACTTACCCGCCAGATGTTTGTATTTCATAAAGTTTGGATGCATCCAGTGAACCACCACCAACTATTCGAGCCTTTTGTAGAGAAAAGAAAAATAGAGATAATATTTTCTTATAAATGAAGTGCTTGTTCAATGACTTAAGACTAACCATACGCAGAACACCTAACATGAAATTATGTTAAGCAGGCTCAGCTCCAGGCCACAACATGTATTATATGTTACACATCTTTTAATATGCTTTAAAAGTTGGTGAACTTTCAGTGGAGTATGTAGCTATTACCAATGCAACAAACAGCACACACATAGAAAGGACACATGGATACAAAAACGTGTCACAAGTTTGAATAAGTAATCCTCCAAGCCATTTAACCCAGATATAATCATGAGCAAAATAGAGGGCTGACTCAGCACTTTTTGAGCATTAGGAGAATCCTGTTTAACAATGCACATTCGGTGTTCTTAGGAGGCAACAAAAGAATGGATAACCAGAAGGAGCACATGCAATATTCCACAAGTAAAATGAAGGAACCAAACAGATCAAGTCACAAACAAACATTAACAAGACATGATCCCTTAGGAAAGAGGTGATTTTAAACCTTTTCATCCATAGCTTTGCTATCTGAAAGAGAACCAGGAAGAAGGAGGATAGATGTTAGATACAAGATTGTCCAAGCAGCTCACTTGAAGCTTCACACATTGATGAGCATGAATGTACCTTTATATAGTGCACATCAGAACATTGTATACAGTGGTGAAAACTACAAGATTTATATGCTTTAATGTGGTGGAGGTGTAGGGCATCAAATCTGAAGACTGGCTATTAAAACAGTTAAATCAAAAATTCTGAAACACATGCAATTTTATGGGGCTCTGTAACTTTTAAAACATTTAACTTTAAAGTTTCTTACAGATTATATCCTATTTTTCAATATATGTATTTGTTAGGAATTTTCAGAGACACTGCATTCCATAGAAACAGCTGGACTGTGCTTGGCACACAGTGTCTTACGTGAATGTTTCATGATCGTCACCACCCCCCCCTTTCCCCGACACTAGAAAAGCCACCTACTCAGCTTCAGCTGTTTGTAGCAGGTAGGGGTTGGATTTGGTAGCAGAGTGAATGAGATTAGAAGGAAGAATAATAGAAAACAGAGACAGGTGGACATAGGTTAGGCTAAGGCTGCATTTATACTTGAGTGCTTTTTAGCTTGAAGCTTCAAAAAAGCACAAAATCAATTGTTCTCTATGGTGCCTGTTCACACCTGATCGCGCAAACAGGCATCATAAATAACAATTGCTTTTTAAGTTTGAGCATTTTTGGAGTCTCGAGCTTCAAACTACAAAATGCTCAAGTGTGAATGCAGCATAAGGGTTTTTTTCACTAAAACCAGAGTGCAAAATCTGGTAGCCAGTCAGCTTCTAACCTCAGCTTGTTCAATTAAAGGATAAGTTCACCATATTCAGGCTGCAACATGTAACAGCGCCGTAGCTGGCCCTCCCCCCCCCCCAATTCCTCTGTGGCAGTAGACCGAGGATCTTCTCCCCATATCTTCTGTCACAATTCAAAAAAGACTAATTTGTTCATGGAATACTGTGAATGAAAAACTACAAGCCCCGACAGCCTTTGGGGCTCTCGGCTTGTAGGACTCAATGAAAAACCACAGCGCTGTTGAGCGCTGTGGTAGTTCATTCTGTCTTCCTATCTGTGTATATACACCTGCTTGTATGAGGTACAAGCACACAGATATACAGACAGGTGTGCAGGAGCTCTGCATGGCCACAATTTGCGGATCGCAGGTGCAATGCTTTATAGGCTCCTAGTAAAAACAACAAAAAAAAAAAAATCAAATTTTTTAACCTGCAAAAAGATGTGCATTTTTTTTCTTTGCAAGGGATGAACTTATCCTTTAAGCTTTGACAAAAAAACTGAAGTGGGTTTTTTTCTATGCAGAACTGAACCTGACTTTGCACTCTCCAGTTTTAGTAAATCAACCCCCATGTTTCAAGCCACCCATTTCTATAAAAATAATTGGATTTGGAAATAGTACATTTTCTAACCATCTTCATCAAAATGGCTATCATCACACTAACTGATAAACAGAATATTTTAACTTTGTGATTATCCTAGAACTGCAAAAAAAAGATGCAGGTTCCATTTCAAACTCAAAAGAATGAACAAATGACATAGCTAAGAATAGTGGACCCCAAATAATACTGAACAATTAATTTCAGTTATTTAATTTCCCCAATACATTTTATGGTCAACACAAGGCTTGTGAGTATCAAAAAATTTTAGACCCAGCTGGCTTAGTTGATTAGAATTCTCATGCAAAATCAATCTCATGCCCAAATGACCCCCAATTACAAGTGCATATAGTATTTAATGAAGTTTTCCCTTTTCTTTTTCTTATCCAGAATATATAGCAGGATGGGGTGATTTGACTGTTTGCTTGATGTAAGAAAAACACTTCAGGCATTTTCTGCAAGAGCCCCTGTACTGTGTGTACTGTAGACCTCTGAGAATTGCATTTATCAATTACCCTATTTTTCTGCAAGAGCAATAGGCAAAATTATAATCTATTTAAGAACCTTGTTCTGGAACTCCAGGGCACATTTACATTCATGTGGAATAATTTATGTACCTCCAGCCAGTAAATACGTATAAGGGTAAAGATCAGCAAACGCTTAAAATTCTTGTCTATTGTTTATGTATGCTCAACAGAATGAAAAAAGTCTAAAGAGACTTAAATTTATATGAAACCATTTTACTTATTTCTATTTAGCAATCAATAAACTATTATTATTTACTAAAATGCTTAAATACAAGTACTGACAACTAATGCCTTTGCTGTTATACAAATGTCACCTTGACAGATTATATTACTTTACTTCCATAAAATGTATACCATCAGTGATGATTATTACCATTTTAAAATGACTGGAATTGTCACATACTTGAATTACATCAGCAATAAAAGCTGATGCGGTCACAGGTGTCCTCGTTGATGCATTCTAATTACAACCAACAAATACAGAATGCTAGGTGTAAGTAAGTGCGGGGGGAGGGGGCACAGCTGACATACAGAGTATACATAAAAGACAGCATAAAAATACAATTTGAATGTTTAGATTTATTTTTTTTTTTTTGTTACTGCTGATGTGGTGTACATTCTACTGCATGATGAGCTCTACTTTGAAAATAAAACCAAGTTCTTAGCCACAGAAATGCAGTAAAGTCAAATCTAATGTTATTCAGTATTAGGGAACATTCACAAATGGTCAGCTAACCTATAGTAAGCAGTCAGAAACCAACTTTCAGTAGCCTGCTGTAACCAAACCAGTGCAGGATGGTTTCTTGTTGGTTACTATACATTATAGCACATTACTATTTGTTCATATTCAAAATTAACCACTTAAAGTCTGGACACTTTCACCCCCTTCCAATCTGGGCCAATTTTCAGCTTTCACACTTTGAATTACAGTTATTGAATCATGCAACACTGTAACCATATGAAATTTAAAAAAAAAAAAATGGGGGGACAGATAGAGCTTTCTTTTAGTGGTATAATCACCACTGGGTTTTTTTAATTTTTGCTATATAAATGAAAAATACTGAAAATCTGGGGGAAAAAATGCTTACTTTTTGTTATAAAATTCTGCAAATAAATCTTTCTTCATAAATGTAGGCCAACATATATTCTGCTACTTTTTATGGGTAAAAATAACCCAAAACAGTGTATATTATTTAGTCTATGTGAATGTTATAGAGTCTACAAATTATGGGATACATACTTTAAAACTGATTAGTTGAGACCCTAAAATGCCGGACACTGATATTACGTATGGCAGTGATGAGGACGCTGGTATAGGGTATGGTAGTGATCAGAATGCTGGTATGGCATATGGTGGTGATCAGGGAGATGGTATGGCATATGGTGGTGATCAGGGAGATGGTATAGCATATGGTGATGATCAGGGTAATGGTATGGTAGTAAGCATGGCGCTGGTATGAGGTATAGTAGTGATGAGGGCACTGATATGGCATATGGCAGGGGTGAGGGCTCTAGTATGGCATGGGTGAGGGCTCTAGTATGGCATATGGCAGGGATCACGTAGCCGGTATGGCATATGGCAGGGATCACGTAGCCGGTATGGCATATGGCGGTGATCAGGGTGCTATTATGGCATATGGCAGTAAGCATGACGCTGATATAGGGTATGGAGGTGAACAGAGCACTGGTATGGCATATGGTGGTGATCATTGAGCTGGTATGGGGTAGGATGGTGATGAGGACATTTTGGTATGGTGTATGGCAGAGTTGTTGTGAGCACTGGTGACATTGGGACAAGTGACGGCTGTTTATTATTAAACTGGGGGCAGTGATCATATATACTGAGGCTGGCTACCATTGCAGTCTGTTTATGTACATGCACTGTGACAGCAGTGTACACTCACAGGGTGCAGCAATGATGAGCCTCACAGGAGCCACATATGTGGCTGGAGTACAGGTATGTTAACCAGCATTGGTGCTGCTTTCTGTCCACTGTTTATGGGCGGTGGGTGGATGGGAAGAGGAATTACCTTTCCTTTTAAATCTGTAGCCCTGTACTTTTCTATAAAGTTCAATGAAATTTTGCTACCTGCAAGCCTTCGCTACATAGATGATGTACAGAACGCCCCCAGAAACTTAATTTCTTGCTTGTGTGATTGGCTCACTGATTTTCTCAGAAATCTGAACTTAGATACAAATTAGATTTTAGGCATCCTCTGCAGTAGGAATTATATTTTTGATGGGATACTCAATAAGGGTTAATTACTTCTAACAGGATGCAGACACTACAACTTTCCTCATTGGAGCACGAAAGTGCATCATCTGATTATAGCGAATACAGACAACCCCATTTAAGAAGCAATGTTCCATGGACATATTTAAAAACTTAAGAAGAGAAACAGGCAGGACAGAAACAGGTACAAAAGTTTGTGAAAACCTTTGCAATGAACATTAATTACCCAGGGAGGATTGTTTTGTTTCAACAAAAATGGAGTTACTTTAAGTTACAAACCAAATGATACTGATAATACTCTTCTACCTGTTGAATAAGCACATCTGTGTGTCTTAACTGTTTGCATGTGTACTCATAAAAGCTGTAAGAAATGGATGTACATAAAATGCTTTTAAATGTTTTCATATTTTATATTGCTATTGGAAATACTATTTTGTTTACTTAAATTCATGCCCATCACAAAGAAGCGGGTTTCTATGTGATAATACATGGAGAAACCATGAGTCGCTTACGTCCTGATGCCTTTTTTTGCCTTCAGCCAGTGCAGATCGTGGACACTGAGCCCCAAGCCTATGCTTACTGGGCCACTGCTGCCAGGATTCTCAAATTTTTGGCAGCAATTGCTGGGTACATTTAGCCTAACAGGAGTACATTAACCTTCCTCCACTCTCTATCCTGAATCCCACTTAAGCAGTTTCAGGCTCACAGAAGAGCCTAAGGACCACGAGAGAGGAGCAGCATTTGCAGAGCTTCTTCGCTGGGAAGCCACCAAACACAGCTAAGTGGTGCACCAGACAAAAGAAGCAGATAAGGAATCACTGAATAGCCAAAGCATTTATTCTTGGATAGAGTAGTTTATTGCTGTCATTGTACCCACTGGGGAGATTCACCTCTTAATTTGTCCTGTTGACCATTGTCTTTAAAGCAGAAAATTGTGGAAAATCCAAAATGTTATGGTTGACAATAAGTCCTCATGCACACAGGGTGTTTTAAAAATGCCGGTAGCATTAGGAAAATGAAGTTATGTCAAAATCGTGAGTTTTTCCGCATTTTAGTTTTTTTTGCATTAGCATTTAGCCATGCTTTCCGGTGTTTGGGCAGTTTAAGAAAAAATGTTTTGTTTTTTTTTTGTGTACAAATCACAAAGAGACCGGTTTGCTGCATTTTACCACACGTGTCAATGTTTACCAGCTTTAGAGTGTTTTTAAAGCTAAAAAAAACTCCACTAGTTCTTAGGTTTATTCCAGCCAAAAAACACTGATTAAAGCCTATGTGTACATGAACACATAGGATAACATGCTGGGGAGTTTACTAGCTGTAGAAACAAACGCCAAAAGCCAAAAACAGCAGTTGTACAAACATCCAATGTGCACGAGGACTAAACAGGAGTTGAGGGGAAATCTTCCAGTAGGAACACTCATTCTGGTAACAGTTATCTGAGAGGAGATTTCTCTCTCATTTTGGAGATACTTCCTGTTCTACTTTCAGAAAAGGATATGAAAGGAAATCTATCTAATGGGACATTAGATACAGTATCTCACAGGAGGAGGAGTGAGTACACCCCTCACATTTTTGTAAATATTTTATTACAACTTTTCATGTGACAACACTGAATAAATGACACTTTGCTACAATGTAAAGTAGTGAGTGTACAGCTTGTATAACAGTGTAAATTTGCTGTCACCTCAAAATAAATGGTGGAGCAAAATAAATGGGGAGCAGGTGTGTTAAATTTGGTGTTATCGCTCTCACTCTCATACTGGTCACTGGAAGTTCAACATGACACCTCATGGCAAATAACTGAGTATCTGAAAAAAAAAATTGTTGCTCTACATAAAGATGGTCTAGGCTATAAGAAGATTGCCAAGACACTGAAACTGAACTGCAGCACGGTGGCCAAGACCATACAGTGGTTTAACAGGATAGGTTCCACTCAGAAAAGGCCTCGTCATGGTTGAACAAAGAGGTTGCGTGCAAGTGTTCAGAGTCATATCCAGAGGTTGTCTTTGGGAAATAGACATATGAGTGCTGCCAGCATTGCTACAGAGGTTGAAGGGGTGGGGGGTCAGCCTGTCAGTGCTCAGTCCATACGCCTCACACTGTATCAAATTGGTTTACATCGCTGTCATCCCAGAAGGAAGCTTCTTCTAAAGATGATGCACAAGAAAGCCTGCAAACAGTTTGCTGAAGACAAACAGACTAAGGACATGGATTACTGGTCTGATGAGACTGAGATAAACTTATTTGGTTCAGATGGTGTCAAACCTATGTGGCGGCAACCAGGTGAGGAGTACAAAAACAAGTGGGTCTTGCCTACAGTCAAGCATGGTGGTGGAAGTGTCATGGTCTGGGGCTGCATGAGTGCTTCCGGCACTGGGGAGCTACAGTTCATTGAGGGAACCATGAATGCCAACATGTACTGTGACATACTGAAGCAGAGCATGATCCCCTCCCTTCGGAGACTGGGCTGCAGGGCAGTATTCCAACATAACATGGAAATCTGTGAAGCTCTGGTGAACTCCATGCCCATTAAGACAGTGCTAGAAAATAATGGTGACTACATAAAATATTGACACTTTGGGCCTAATTTGAACATTTTCACTTAGGGGTGTACTCACTTTTCTTGCCAGCGGTTTAGACATTAATGGCTGAGTGTTGAGGTATTTTAAGGGGATAGCAAATTTACACTGTTATACAAGCTGTACACTCACTATTTTACATTGTAGCAAAGTGTCATTTCTTCAGTGTTGTCACATGAAAAGATAGAATAATATATTTACAAAAAATGTGAGGGGTGCACTCACTTCTGTGAGATACTGTATACTTTAGTTGCCCTGTAGAAGCATTATTTCATTCAATAATGTTTAATGAATGAATTAGCCTATTCTTCCAATTGAATCTGGCATATTTGCTGTACAGAAATGTTGAATAAAGTTTTTCTTTTGTAAGATGCAAAATACTACCAGCTGTTGACAGGCACTTATTCTTCTGATGCATGTGAGTTGCCAGTATCGTATTTAACTACTTGCCCTGCAGAGGATTTACCCCCCTTCCTGACCAGGCCATTTTTTGCAATACGGCACTGCGTTACTTTAACTGACAATTGCGCAGTAATGCAACGCTGCACCCAAATTAAATTTATGTCCTTATTTTCCCACAAACAGAGCTTTCTTTTGGTGGTATTTGATTGCCTCTGCACTTATTTTGTGTGCTATAAACTAAAAAAGACTGAGAATTTTGAGGGAAAAAAAACTATTTTTTACTTTTTGCTATTAAACATATCCAGTAAAAAAATTTTTAAAAATCTAATTTCGTCATAAATGTAGGCCAAAATGTATTCTGCTACATGTCTTTGCTAAAAAAAAATCCCATGACGTGTAAATTAATTGGTTTACATGAAAGTTACAGCATTTACAAATGGTGGTATATATACTGGAATTTTTTGCGGTCAGCAACTTATAGCAGGGACTGCGGCAAGCATTCTGACACTGGAGGGGAACTGACTTGGTGTCACTGACATCCCCAGTGACACCAATACAGTGATCAGTGCTAATAAAAAACACTGACACTGTACTAATGGCACTGGGAATAAAGGGGTTAACATCTGGGGTGATTAAAGGGTTAACTGTGTGCTGTTTCACTATGGGGGCTATGTGTGTGCTTCACTGTAAACCCACTGCATAGCAGAGTCAAACAAAGCAGTGTGCAGCAGCTGACAGGGGAGAGATCTGTATTGTTTACATACAGGTCTCTCCCCCGTTGGAGATACTCGGCGATCACCAGGTGACGGCGAGTAATCATCGGCCGGTACCCGGGGATTGACAACCGAGGCTGCCAATTGCGTGCCCCCTACCCGGAACTGCAAATTCACGTGTATATATATATACAGATGTGATTTTGCGCAATTGTGTCCCCCTGTAGCAGTATTTCTGCTATAGGGCAGCGCAGAACTGGTTACTAAATATATGTTTACTACACTTAGATTGCACCCCTTGCTGTCTGAAAAATATTTGAATGCATGCCAAAATTCACCTTCTGCAGTAGTAGCTAATGACAAAAAACCTCACTAACTTATAGACATTTACAAACATCAGCATCTGTGTATGACAGCTGCTTATTAAAGTTTTCTGAAATTTACTAAATCCCCCTGGTTTAGGCAATTTAGTCTGATATACTACAGTAAATATTTACCCAATACAAAATACAATTTGCTTGCACCAAGCACAAACCAGCTAAAACAAATATTTATTTAAAAGCAATATTAAAGCGGTAGTAAACTCTGTAGTTTGACAATGTACATGGTGCTGTTTTTACAATTTGCCTAATCTTTTGCGTTCTGCAGTAATCAAGTGATCTTCACTTTATTGAAGTCCCCGACGCATGCGCATGTTTAACATGGATTACGGCATGATTTGTGTGCCCTAAGATGCCGAGGCTACATAAGCCACTCTCAGCGGCATTGCATTGCAATCCCACAAAAATACATCACCATTCTCAAATTCCCAATACACTCAATGCACATACACGAGATTTTGGCCATTACCAACAATATGGGTGGAAGTATCATACAGTATAGATGTGAAAGACAACAGAAAACATGGCACCAGCTTCAATCGGGAAGCAAGGAAACAAAAATAAGCTGCAAAAACATAATAAAACACAAAAGATTCACAATAATTTCGGTGGCTGCTTTAAAATCAGAAACTATACTTGAAATGCTTGATACCAGTTTTCTGGTACTTGAAAGTAGATCATTTGTGCATGATGTACAAATCATTGCAACTGATGGAGAGACTGTTTAGTAGTAGTATTAGATATAAACTCAAGGAAGGTTTAACCCCTTCCATACAGGGCACTTTTACCCCCTTTCTGCCCACGCAAATTTTTCAGGTTTTAGTGCGCTCACACTTTGAATTGACAATTATGAGGTCATACAACATTATACCCAAACTAAAAATTTATCATTTTCTTCACACAACTAGAGCTTTCTTTTGGTGGTATATAATCAACACTGGGGTTTTTATTTTTTGCTAAATTAACAAAAAAAAGACCAAAAATTTTGAACAAAAAAAACACGTTTCTTTGTTTCTTTTATAAAAGTTTGCAAATAAATAATTGTTCTTCATAAATTTAGGCCAAGATGTATTCTGCTACATGTCTTTGGTGAAAATAACCCAAATTAGGATGTATTTTTTAGTTTGTAGGAAAGTTATAGAGCTCACAAACTATGGTATAGATCTGAATATTGATCAGTCCTGAAGTACTGACAGCCAATCTAATTTCTTGAGGTCCAAGAATGTCAGAATAGTACAGATATCCTCCAAATGACACCTTTTTGCAGAGTAGACAGTCCGACGTACTTCATAAGAGGCATGGCAAGTTTTTTGAAGTTGTATTTTTTTTGTCATAATTTTTAGGAAAATGAAAAAATTAAAAAATATATTTTTACTACTTTTTTTTTTTACATACTGTCACCAGTGCAGTACAGCGTCATCATATAACTGGCATGGCGGTGATCAGGGACACTGACTGGTGACAGTATTTTTTTTTAAATTTTTTTTTACGATTTTTAATTTGGTAACATTGTACTACTTTGGGGAAGTGATCAGTATTTTATTTATTCACCTGAATGACCGATTCATTCAGGGTTTTTTTTTTTGTGCTTGGCCCAGCTTGTGCATGTGATCGCTGTGACCATTCACAGCTAGGCACACTAGTATACAATGGATGGCATGAATGATGCCATCCATGGTATACAACTGTCATGTGACCTGCTGTGATTGGTCACAGCAGGTCACATGGTAACGGCAACGGGGCCGGTACTCAGATCTGTCATTGGCCGTGTCCGAGGTACACGGCCGGTGACAGTACGCCCCGCTGCGCGGCTCTGCAGGCGCGCAAACTGCGCATGCCCCAAAGGAGGCCATATGGCGTCCACCCGGAACTCTGAGTGATTATTCGGCCATTGGCCAGGCAGCAAAAGGTTAATGAGCCTGTCACATATCACATTCTATACATTAAAAGATGTGTATTTTTTATTAGCACAAAACCATTGACAAAATGTGCAGTGACTTTAAACCCATAAAAACAAGAGTTAGCAATGGTCTGTCCTAAAATATTTCATTCTGATCACCAAAAATGAAGTTTACACATCACATAATGTGGCTATAGACCCAGAAATAAAGATTTATTTATTTCAGGTACTTATATAGCGCCATCAATTTACGCAGCACTTTACATATATATTGTACATTCACATTAGTCCCTAACCCTCAAGGGGTGTACAATCTAAGGTCCCTAACTTACATTCATACATACATGGGTCAATTATAACAGGATCCAATTAATCTACCAGCATGTCTTTGGAGTGTTGGAGGAAACCGGAGTACCCGGAGGAAACCCATGCAGACACAGGGAGAACATGCAAACTCCAGGCAGGTGGTACCATGGTTGGGATTTGAACCAACAACCCTAGTACTGCCAGGCGGAAGTGCTAGCCATTTAGCCACTGTGCTGCCCGAAGATAGTTTGTTTGCTAGTTTCCTATTCCATATGCTGGAAATGAAACAATTCTACCATCAATTCCAGATTGGACTGATACTAAAGTTGTTACTTGCACTATATTTTAAAGCAACTTTAGATATTGTAAAATTCTATTTACATAGTTACATAGATTGAAAAAGATGAAAAGAGAACCTTCACATACACTATCATATACCTAAAGTTGATCAAGAAGAAGGCAAAAAAAACCCCAAAAAATACAGTACCATGCAGTGTTTGAAATAATCATGTTCACTATCAAGTCATTATGACACAGAGGCCCGAATTTACTATTGTGCCTAGACACATTTCTGTGGGCTAACGTCTACTTTTTAATAGCGACCGTCTACTTTTAGAGTGCAAAGACAGTTACTAAAGAGAAGCGTCAACAAGTAGACTCCAAATTGAATTTACTAACGAGACACAGCCCAGGAATCAGACTCAAAAAGCAGACTTGCTAAGAAGCACGTCTAACATCATGAAAAATCACTGCAGAGACCTGTTCACATTGAAATTTGCTTTGCCAAATATCAGGACTTCACTGTAAACAATATCTGACATTTCAAAAATTTTTTAAAATGTGTAAAAAATTGTTTTTTTAAAGCAAGTTGTCACAGTGAAGAACTAGACTCTTTTCCAGTGTCTATGGCCGGATATAACTGAGCATGTGCAGAATACATTTTAGACGTCTTCTGTGGGCGCTTTCTTTTTAGACCCTGTTCAATAGGAAATCTCTGTGTGGAATCCACTGACAGATGGCACTCGATCGAGTCTACTGTGTTTAACAAACAGCACTAGGCATATCTTTATGTATTTTAATTTTTATTTCCTTAGTTCTATTGATTCTATTTTCTTTTCTTATCCTTTATAATTATTTCTGTAATGATTTTACTTATTTTGAAGGTCTAGATAATATTTATTTTGACAGCTGAATGTAAAAATAAAGGTCTGCAATAAAAAAAAAGAAAAAAAAAAAACTGCATGGGGTCCTCCTCCCATCCATACCAAACCCTTCGGGTCTGGTATGTATATTAAGGGGTAACTCCACGCCAAAATAAAAAAAAAAAAACAGTGTGCGGTTCCCCCAAAAATCCATACCAGACCCTTATCCGAGCATGCAGCCCGGCAGGTCAGGAAACAGGGGGGGGGGAGACGAGCGAGCGCCCCCCTCCTGAACCATACCAGGCCACATGCCCTCAACATGGGGGGTGCTTTGGGGCAGGGGGGCTCCCCCCAAAGCACCTTGTCCCCATGTTGGGCAGGGGGCTTATCAGAATCTGGAAGCCCCCTTTAACAAGGGCCCCCAGATCCCAGCCCCCCCCACATGAATGAGTATGCGGTACATGGTCCCGTTACTAATTCACAAAAAAAAAAGTGTAGTGTAAAAAACCACAGGACACGGTCTTTGACAAGTCCTTTAATAAAACAATGTCCCCTGAAGTAGATCCAACGTCAATCACGGTGTCAAAAAAAGTTACGCTCCTGACGGAGGCTCACCAGCCTTATGCAGTGAGCCAGGGTGATGTGGGGGGGGGTGGTATCTGAAGGCCCCCTTGTTAAAGGGGGCATCCAGATTCTGATAAGCCCCCCGCCCGCAGACCCCCACAACCACCGGCCAGGGTTGAGGGAAAGAGGCCCTTGTCCCCCCTGCCCCAAAGCACCCCCTCATGTTCAGGGCATGTGGCCTGGTATGGATCAGGGGGGTGGTCGCTCGTCCCCCCCTTTCCTGACCTGCCGGGCTGCATGCTCAGATAAGGGTCTGGTATGAAATTTGGGGGGAAACCCATGTTGTTGTTTTTTTTTTATTTCGGCGTGGAGTTACCTCTTAATATCTATACCAGACCCGAATGGCTTGGTATGGATGGGAGGGAGGACCCCACGCTTTTTTTTTTTATTATGGTGCTGGTTTTTAAATATAATTCTGGCTTTTTTGGTCTTCACTATGGCTCAGAAATTCAGCTGTCACTTCCCCCGGCTCAAAGAGTAAGTTTTGGTTGAGTTTATTTCCTTAAAGGTAACAAGGTTGACTTTTAGTTAATTAAAATGAAGAAATTGTTCTGTAACTTCGGGGAAAGTGACAGCTAAGCTTGTGAACTATAGTGAAGGACAAAAAAAGGCACGCCATTAGCATTGAAAAATCAGCACCAACATACACTTCGTATTGTGAACCAAATTATTTGAACATTTGTAAACCGACCAATTAATTTTAATGGTTTGGCATTTGTACACCAAATATGATGTTCCCCAAGGCGTTGGTAAACCAAGGTACGCATGTATTAGTATTGCAATCCTTTGTATTGGGATACATAGAACCAACATACATCAGAATTGGCAACATAGCACAACATTTGTGTCACATTGGAGATATCTGGCTGGTTACACTGACCTTGCCCAGGGACTTAGGGTTGATTCACAGCACAGAAATACAGGCAGATTAGCAATGTAGCTCCGTGGATTAGTGGTTAGCACTGCTGCCTCACAGCTCTAGGATTGTCGGTTTGAATCCCAACCACGGCAAGAAAGTAGCATGCTCTCCATGTGTGGCTGTCTTCAAATAGATGTCCTGGCAACATCTTTGCTTTCTGTCTAAATGATCCCTAGAATGAGGCCTTGTCTGTTGAAACACCTTCAAAGCTGCACCTAATGTGAATGTCATACAATGGGATGAGATGAGGGCCTGGAATAGATTTGATAATGCTGGTTTACACTCCACCCCCTTTTGTGAAGGATTTGTCAAGTAAAGAGCTGAGAAAGAGAAGAGTGAGCAAGAGATACATACTGAAGAGTGTTAAAGAGAGACATACAGAAGAGTGAGAGATACATACTGAAGAGTGATAAAGAGAGACATACAGAAGAGTGAGAGATACATACTGAAGAGTGATAAAGAGAGACATACAGAAGAGTGAGAGAGAGAAGGAGCGAGAGATACATACTGAAGAGTGATAAAGAGAGACATACAGAAGAGTGAGAGATACATACTGAAGAGTGATAAAGAGAGACATACAGAAGAGTGAGAGATACATACTGAAGAGTGATAAAGAGAGACATACAGAAGAGTGAGAGAGAGAGAGAAAAGGCTTGGGTGGGGAATCCACACATCAAAATTGTTACAAATACTGGCGTGGATTTTTCCCCCAGATGCATAGCAGACCCTTATCCGAGCAGGCAGGTACCACATGCCTTCAAAGATTTATTTCCTTTGTTGATTTACCTGCTTCGTTCACGCTATATGCAATTGAAAATTGTGCTTTAAGTTGCCAATTTCACCGTTTTCTAGAGATTTTCAAACTAGTTGTGATTTCAATTATGTTTAGCATTGTAATTTCTATTGGAGTCTAGATGTGAAATTGCTACTAAATGGCCCAAAAGTTCGACAAGAACTACCTTTGAAATCGTAAGTTCAACAAACAAATGGCGTATGTTAATACACTCACATTCATTATATCTGATATCAAGTACGATGCAAATTCACAAATCGCACCTGAAATTGCACACCCTGGATGCGACTTGTCATACGATTGGCATGGCCAGCAACTTGCCATTTGTATGGCAAATGGCACACAATGTTACTGGGGGCTAACACCACTGTCACATCTAATCCGATGTGGCAATTGCCCAACTTACAGTGAAGTTGCACGAGTTCACAATCCAATTGGATGTGAACAGAGCCTACAGTGGACAATAGGGTGAAACTTGGTCTACGATTTGCAAGTCGCCTGTCATGCCGATTGCATACCAAATCGCAAACAATGTTACTGGGGGCTACCCCGGGCACATTAAAGCAGATTTCTAAGTGGTGTTATTTACACTACAGTCACATCATGAGACTTACAGTGAAGTCACATGATTTCAAAGTCGGGGGACATGCTGATTTAAAGTGCGATTTGCAAGACATCTGACACAGATCTCTCTGCAAAACGCATGAAAAGTAGTGTATTCATTACTTTAGAAATTGTTGTGGCTCCAACCAAGTTTGAACCACAACAATATGAACGCTCACTTGGCATGTGATTTGCATGACATGCGACTTGCAAATTGTATGCCAAGTCGCACCCTATTGTCTGCTATTAGAGCAGTCACATGGGTGCGTTTCCGACACTGATTTCTAAAGTAGTACATGTACTACTTTTGTGGCGATTTGCATAGATATCTGTGTCAGATGTCTTGCAAATCACAAGGAAATCGGCATCTTCACTGTATGTTGCACAATTTCTAAATCGGCTTTGATGTGACCGGGGTGTAAGGCCTTTTTATGTTTGATTTCCTGAGTGTTTTTCCGATTTATGGGAAATGCCGCATACTAGCAAAAGTGAATTGACATTTTCAGTACTGCATGCGAGATGTGGTCATGTGACTGCCTTAACTCATGCGATAATCTGGAGTGAATTGTGCCCATAAGGCCAAGAAATATTGCCAATAGGGTTCCCTTTCACATCCCTGTTCAATGTTCTGTTGTATGCTGTACAGGTACAGTTCACTGTGGTTTTCTTTCTGACTGATTTGTGGGGCCTGTATACCAAGGGTTAACACAGGTGGGAAGAGGATTCATCAGGTGGAAACACTTTAACTGACCAAATGAATGACAGTGGTGGGTGTGGCCTACCTTGTATATAGAGATACAGTTGTGGCTGATTTTTGCCTGGTATAGGCACATTATTTCTGCAAGTCCTTGTCTGTGGTGGTTTGGGGAGGAAGAGATATTGCAGTGAATTGCCCCAGGCCACACTCACGCTGTGTTTTGATGTGGGCTGTAAATGTTTTGCATGTTCTTCCTTATAAGGTGTTTGTGTGTTATTGTACAATGATTGTGTTTATTATCTTTGCATTGTAATCCTAACACATGTCCATTGCTCTGCTCTTCCAAGTTTGCTTTATTTAGACTGAAATGTAGTTTTCAGACAAACATGGTGAGAAATGTATGTGTGGGGGATTGGGGAGGTGGGAGGTGTTTTTATTTTGGCATATATGTATTTTTATATTGATATTTCGATCTGCAGCTTGCTTTGTGGATAGGTAAACCTAATATGTGATTTATATTAACTGTTTGTTTCCTGCTGTAACCTGTGAAAGCACAGTTCATTAGAAATATAATCTTTTAGATTGTAAGCTCTTATGAGCAGGACCATTCTATTTTGGCAACATCAATCCTGCTTCCCCCCCCAAGAAATTGAATGTACCTACTTGTTGCTGTCCAAATAAATGTGGAATGTGTATTTGATCAATAAACATTTGGACTATTTTTTTTTTTTTTCGGGGGGGGGGGGGATTTTCATGCTCTAGTTGAATGTAGCACAGTGGCTAAATGGTTAGTACTCCCGCCTGGCAGTACTAGGGTTCTTGGTTCAAATCCCAGGCACGGCACCTCCTGCCTGGAGTTTGCATGTTCTCCCTGTGCGGTTTTCCTCCGGGTACTTCGGTTTCCTCCCACACTCTAAAGACATGCTGGTAGGTTAATTGGATCCTGCCAAATTGGCCCTAGTATATATATGAATGTAAGTTAGGGACCTTTAGATTGTACGCCCCTTGAGGGTTAGGGACTGATGTGAATTTACAACATATATATGTAAAGCGCTGCGTAAATTGACAGCGCTATATAAGTACAATAAACAAATGTACTAGCACCCCTTACCACTTATTTTTGCTAGCTATATAAAATGCCCAAACCTTCCTTGTTAGAGTGCACATATACAAGTATGTCCAAACTAACAAACCAAAAGCCCCCTATTGCACTACAAGACCATGTTATGTACCAATGAATAGGTTGTGTTCAATGTCCATCTAGCTATTTTTCTACAATCCTCTTAACAGTAATAAATCGGGCCCCCAATTTATGTTGACTTTGGGCCTTTACCAGCAAATATATATTCGCCAATGTCATATACACAGTATAGCTGCAAGCATACAGTCACCAATGCCAAATCTACAATCGAACTGCAAACATATATTTGCGAATGTCATATACACAATGGAGCCGCATGTAAAATTGCTATGGTGCACAAATAAACGCCAACATGGCTGTTGGAGGAGGTGCTAGAGCAGCTGTCATACCGGATATACATCATGACATTTGGGGAAGGATGTTTGCACACACCTGGAAGTGGTAGTGGGGAGTGTTAGTGGATGGGAGTGTAGTTAGGAGGGTTTAGTGTCTATTTTTTAGTTTTGTGAATTGTTCTTTTGTGGAATTCCAGACCACATCTGGACATGGCAAGATCGCTGTTCTCCACCAAGGAGCTGATCCTCATTTGCTGGGGAAACATTACTAATAATTGTATTTTCAGTTGAAAACATGTCCAATTCCTAGATCCATTGCGGTACATAGCAGAGGTTCAAGGTTCTTCCTAACTATACAGGTGGCACAGACACAAGCATACACCCAGGGCCACTGTTAGATATCATGGGACCCCGTACAGCATACCTGACAGCCCCCCACCGCCAGGGAAAATATCCAAATTATATTTATGGTAAAAATACATTAAAAACATTATTAATGGACATAATCCCAACCAAATTCCTGTGAAATCTAAATACTAAAACTGTACTGAGTTCATAAATAAAGCTGTATGTGTAATTCAGGTCTTGAGGCTCATTCACATGGGTGCTGTGGCCTGTAGAGTGGGAAACAGTGGTTTGTTTTTGTGGCTATCGCCGTTTGCAGGTAACCTATGTTACACAATAGAAATGCTGCAGGTCATAATTCGACAAGCATATGGGTGCAGGTGTACAGCCCTGAACACAGACAGTGAGCATTCAGGGCCACTTCCCCACGCCTACACCTGCACCCATATGCTTGTCAAATTATGACCTGCAGCATTTCTATTGTGTCACATATTAAAACCTGTGTTCATACAGCTGCTGTGTCCCAATAGTGTAACAGGTGTCTCCAGCCACATGAACAACCCCTCATTCATGCTGTACAGGCCAGAGGACTTGTGTGAATGGGGAATTTTTTACTTTTTTTTTCCTCAGCTCATTAATTCCAATGGGCTGCCTAACGTGTGGGAACATGCAAAAATACTGCAGGCATATTATTTTAAAAGTGTGTTACACCTAACTGCACAGTAGTGTGGTGCCATGCGTTTTGGTGGCTGTGAATGCCTCTGTGTTTACTAGACATGTGGAGGTGCAATTAAGTTTTCACCATGGTACCTGCGCACATCTGCAAAGGGCATTGCATTTCTTTGCTGTGCTGGAAAAAAAACATGCGTTTCTGCACCACAAATGGTGTGAACAAGTCTTAAGAGCCAGTTCACACTATAGAAACACAATCTATATATGTTCCAGATGTTTTTGCATGCACTTTTTTGATGCATGTTTAGCGTGTTCCAGTGCATTTTGGATGCGTTTTTGACGTGTTCCAGTGCATTTTTTTACGCATTCCAGTTAATTTTTTTCCCCTCTCTTTTTCTTAAATTTAATTAGGGACATGTGCGTTTTAGTGCATTCCAGTACAGTTCTATGCATAAACAATGCAGCCTGTTTTACTTTTTTGGCAGCACCTGCAACGCACTGGAACTGCAAGCGCTGATGTGAACTATGACATTGACATCCATATAACCTTCTTTCTGTGCGTTTGGATGCAAAAAAAGCATGTAGTGTGAACTGGCCCTAAAGGTTATTATAGGTCAGGGAACGGGACTGACCAGGAATTGTGAATTCAATGAGACTAGTGGTGAGATACAATCAGGAATCGTATAATAATGCGAGATCTGAGCTGGAGGTGATAGGAAATGAGACACATTAACTTGATCAGTAAATAAATAGTTAAATAAAAAAGGAGTGGGGCGGGGATACATAGATTGACAGATGGAACAGGTGATGGGGGAGGGGGTCAAGTTGTATAAGGAGAGAGGTTTAAGCGCTCGTTCACACTTGACTTTATTTCTAACTCTTGCCAAATGCTCCTATAGTGTTTGACAGGTGTTTGGGAAGCATTTTTAATGCTCCTCAAATGCTCCCGAAACGCCCTATGTGCGGTTTTGAGGCATGTGATAAGCATTTACCAAGCGTTAAAACTGCACCACAAATGCCTGTAATGAAGTTAAATGGTATTAACGCTCCGAAAGTGCCTTGCAACCACACCCGCAAAAGTCTGCCAGGCATTTGAGGAGCGGCACCATAGACTTGAATGGGAGGCTTCAACTCCTCCCGACTCCACACGAGGTGCCAGTTTTGCCATGACTCAATGCCAACGCTTCAGTGTGAACAGCGCTGTGTGCTGCCATGTGCAGAATTTTCATAGGCATTTTAGAAGCGTAAAAAACACTTCCCTGACGCCTGCTGACAAAGCTAGTGTGAACGTAGCCTTAGAGAAGATAAAGTTGTAATGAAATATAAACAGAAGGAAAATTGAAAGTTTCAAACTTGTCAGAAGAACAGGACGTGGACGATTTTGACTATCGTCCGATTTTCCCGGCAATCATGGGCAAATCGGCTGATCGTTTTACCGATAAAAATATGCGCATGAGCCGTGTCCTGCAAGAAGAAGAAAAAGAAGAAGAATTCCAGTCCGCTATTATATTTTACATGAAAAGTCTTGCGGTTGCAACAATGTATCTATTTGAATCCAAATAAAACCATCTGTATCCGAAATGGATACAAATGGATACATTGTTGCAACCACAAGACTTTTCATGTAAAATAATAGTGGAGCTCTCTGCAAGGGACAGAAGTAAAAATGCCGGCCACAGAAGGGACGAAAATCGGCCAATTTTTTTATTGAACGATTGATTTTTCATTTGTTTGACCCATCTATGGCCTGCATAAGACCAGAAGCTCAGACATATACTAGGCCCAATTAACCTAACAGCATGTCTTTGGAGTGTTGGCAGAAACACACCCGTGCAGAGAAAGCATGCAAACTGGGATGCAGACAGGTGCAGTCATGACTGGGATTAGAACCCATGACCCAAGTGCTGTAAGTTCTGAGTTCTAACCACTAAGCCACTGAGGGAGACAGAGTTTGAGCTGCAATGTAGAATAGTTACATTGTTTAAAAAATAATGATAAAGCGTGCGCTGGTAAAATTATATAGACTACTAAAATGGTATTACACAAGATAAATATAAATCTAGGTATAGATATGAAGGTAGCAGCTAGCACTCAGGGTATTGGCAACAGTCCCAGAATAGAAATATGTTACAGTAATAGTGTAGTGCTATAAATGCATGTTATCAATCATAAACGCATGTAAAATAAAAAAAAGTGCAAATAAGTGCAATAATTATGTAAACTGGTAAATGGTGCTAAAAAAGTTCATATAATCATTCCTGAATAATGGAATGTCCTTCGTGTCAGAGTACCAACTCAGAGAGTGCCTATGAATGGCACGTGTGGTACTTATTTGCACGTTTTTGATTTTACATGTGTTTATGATTGATAACATGCATTTATAGCGCTGCACCATTACTTTAACATAGAATAGTTACATGATTAAAGAGAAGGAAGATATATCATTATATTGGGAAAATAGAACTAGACATTCCCAATTATTTGAGATATAAGTGTGAAAATGTTTGACATTTGAAAATAGAATGTATGACATTCATTAGGAAATGCATTAGTTGTCTGATCATTTTGGAGAAACAGCAACCAAAAAAAAAAAATATATATATAGGTATACTTTTACTTTAAATTATAAGTATTCGCATATGCAAACAGAAAAACGCCAACAAAGCCTGTGGTTGTGCGCCACCTAACGAACATATGTGCACCTAAAAATGTGCCAGACACGATTCCACATTTACTAACAGGAAAGAGTCTACAAGTAGACGCTCATCAATGAGTTTGCTAGACGCCTTTCAGAAGACTGACAGGTCTTGATTGATTGTATTGAGTCTGCCTGAATGTTCAGCATCTGCTGGTAGACTCAATTCTTAGTAAATCAGGGCCACTATATCCACTTCCAATGGTTATTATATAGCAATTCACTATGAACTGCAAGTAATTATACCGGCTGTTTTGTAGATGCTTAGGAAGAATGGTCCATAAGATAAACAAGGATTTTTATCTAAGACTGGTATGGAATGAAGACTGGCTTGCGCTTGTCTTGCGATATCACACCACAGCCATAATGGTCATATCCATTATGCAGTGTGCTTATAGGCAAGATTAGATGACCCCACACCAACAAATCTGCTAGATATGCAGCAACAAGCCTCTATGGTTGGCAAATAACAGTACCATATGGCTTTTCAAAAGAATAATAGTCACTAGAAGTGAATCGCTGCATCTGTACATCCACAGACCACCCTGAATTTGAAAAAAGTTTCGCAGAATGTATGAGTCGCTTCAGGTGTCATCCCAATTCCCAACTTTAAAGAAGGTGGTTTTCCCCGAAAGGTTGTCCTGAAAAAATGTATGTTAGTGCAAATAAACAAAATTTCACAGATAAATTGTTTGATAAATCTGGAAAATTCATTCTGTGGATGGCCCTGTTGGCATCACCTAATTTGACAAAAGTCCATTTTCAGTCAACGCTTGTCAAAGGAGCAGGGTGGAAAATTTTTGTTCATTTATGGTGGCCATATATGCTTTGATAAATAATTGATTTATTTTCTTATTGATCTCTTTTGATAGGAATACCCAATCTATAGTTGACAACCCTTTAGAATAATATACCACACATGTGGAAGCAGATTTTGATTGATAGGTAAAGTACAATTGTATCTTACAATAATACGTTATCAAATCACATCTCTGTTTCCACTATGTAATTTCATAATCCAATTCAACAAAACAATCATATTAATGAATGAAGTATCTCAATGCTGCTGATTGATGCAAAACTACTGATAATATTCCACCCTGGCCAATTAATCCAATTGAAATGGAGTCTAAATCAATCAGAAGGAAGTTATGACTATTCAATTGTTTGCAGATTCCATTTTGATTAAATCACACATTTGTCAGATAATAAAATCGATGCGTGTATGGCCACCATTAGTCACAGGCACTGTTTGGGTATTCTGAAAGCTATGGCTGCTGGTTTTCTGAATACAGGAGCTAGCACTATAGATTTGCCCATCTATTTAGCATGGGGAAATCAATTCTCCCATTCAGCCAGCAAGGCTAATGGAGAACAATTTTAACTCGTATGGACAGTTTTACAGTTGTCATTCTGACAAGTACTATCAGGGTTTGTTAAGAAAACAATTATTTGTTATCAAAATACAAAAATCCAATAATATTAGGTTTTGTATGAGCATTTTTAAGTTGAAGACACAGAAGAGTCAGAGCTTTAAATTAAAGCAAGACCAAGCAAGACCAAGCACGAATTTGCTACAAACCACCCTGGGAATGTGTTTTCTGTTTATTTCTTATGAAACTAATCTGTCACAATATTCCTTGACATACAACCCTATTTAACTGCAATGCCTGAGCAAGGGACAGAGGTTATTATAGTTTGCTGTATATGAAGGTCTTAGTTACTAGATATTCACATTGGGATATATAATGTTATTTGATGTGGGCTTTACTCAGAAGAGAAGCGTTTGAAACCAAGGCTTACGGCAAGTGATGTCACCATGGGGCATAATTTGATATGGTGATGATGCTTCCTCCATAATGCTGGTCTTCCAATGTGGGACAGAACAACTGTTGTTTCCTCCATTGGTCAATTTCCAGCGCACATTTGTAGTTGCCTGGCTTGCTGTAAGGCAATGCAAAAAGATCCTAGGAAAGCAACTTGTGAAGGGTCCAATGTGCAAGCCATCCTCATTTACAACTGGGGCAATTAGGACATGGGGATGTCCTCACAGACATGAAAATAGATACACCTTCTGTGCTCATCATACTGTGGTTCTGTCATATTGTAGCTCTTACCCACAACTCTCAGACTTTTCAATATGCAAACGTCCTGTTTTTACAGCTCCAGGGTGCACTGTGCAGCTATATCTACAATTAGACTGATACAGTTTGAGCACTCATGTGTCAGTGCTAAAGTTATCTGAAAAAAGACTTTTTAAAGGGCTTAGACATTTTTTTTAAATTGGGAAAAATCGGATTTGATGGCTGCTGATGCATGTATGCTAAGCTAATCTTAAAAGTAAAAAAAAAAAAATCAATTCCCCAACCAAATTTGCATTGATTGTATGTGCTGTCGCTGACAAAAAATTGCACTGTTCTGTAACAACACGAACAGCTATAATCATGCCCTAAGTCTGTAATGTAAATAAATTTGTATATAAATAGATACATGACTCCGCTCTAGTTTCAATCCTATATGTTGCTGCCTCCACCGTGCTTATATAATACAAACATAGAAAACTTATGGCAGAAAGAAGACCATGTGGTCCATGGAGTCTGCCCGTTTTCATTTTTTTTATACATGCTTTGTATTTTTTTCTACATTAATTTTTTTTGAGCGTAGATCGTTGTCCCAAGCGTGTTTGAGGCCATTTACTGTTGAATGGCTAACTACCTCTACTGAAAGTTTATTATAAGCATCAACTACCCTTTCAGTAAAATAATACTTTCTGTAATTAGTTTTTAACTTTCCTCCTGATATCCTCAGTAAGGGGACACAACCCATGAAACTAGAAACAAAATTGTGTGGTGCTTACGGTGTTCCAACTTAAAGACATGCAAAAAAAAAATAAATAAATAATAAAAATATAAATGTCTATGTGTTCTCTTCTTATATCACTATCAACCATGGTACATTACCATAAATCACAAGCTCAAATAATACTCTCTGTGCATAAATACATGCTACTATAAACAATAAATGTCTCATAAAAAAATGAATAAAGTCTCTATATAAGGTCCAACTTTCATAAAGTGCAAAACACTGCGCTCTTCTTTTGGCCACCACACTCATCAGAGCTCCATGACCCCCTATGCAGCATAAGATGGTCTCAAGTGCTTTCAAATGTATAATCCCTCCTACAGCTTGCTCTGGTGTCACCATTTTAAAAGGTTTCTTCACAGGTTATTCTTCAGTTCCCATGCATATAAGGGAAGAAAGAACCAGGAGGCAGCCTCCAATAGCAAAATTCTGTTTTATTTAAACATTAAAGCAATTAAAAACTACTTCATTATATTGCGTGTGTATGTACAAGCTAATCGCACATGTATTACTTCCTGGAACCAACTATTTTACACCAACTGGAAGTGATGTAACAAGCCCCTGTGCTTTCTATGTCTCCAAAAAAGACCTTCTACCCATTTTATGGCAGTTTTAAAAATATTGTTGTTATTGGTACATATCCCTTAAGGCAGTACCCAGCTTCCCATGCCTTCTTTTTTTTCTTGTTTACATACAATCATTAGTGCAAATTTCAACCAGGATTTGCTGAACCCTCACTGAAAAGAACACAGACAGATTTACTAATCTCTATACAGGAGACTTGACTATTGAATCTGACTGAACCCTTTAAACAGGCTTGACCCAACAGATATTGTTGTTTAAAGTCTTAAAAGGTACAAGCCTGAAAAAAAAATTCAAAATGTTTTTTTGTGTGTTGAATGAACCTTTAAACATTAATTTCAGCATCATGCTCATGATATCCTCTTAGAGCAGCAGATTGCAGTTTATTTATTTTTTTAATCTATCATTTTATTTTCTTGTTTTTGCAAAATGTTGGAGCACTTCATAGATCCGGCTGCTTCCACGCCAGCTGAAACATATCATTAATAAAATACAATGTTTACGCAAAAGAACAATGTCATTAAAAGACGATGGTTTTGTTCCATCTGATAACATTTGTGATTCCAAGCTGTGCTGTTATGTGAATAACTGCAAAAAAAACTTCACTGTAATGTATTTGAGATGATATACGGGATATTATATTCATGTTTTTATACACAAAGTAATATACTGTTCATCTCTATACTGCGTACTGCATTCCACACATTCAAAAATCTCATATAATATAGTTTAGATACTATTTTCTGTGTAGTGCAAATAAGTGCTATGGATTCTTATTCCAGATTTTTTTTTTGACATACAGTGCACTTAGTAAACAAGTAAAGTTGATCATTAAAATATTTAGCCTTTTAAATGATATGCTCAGAATCCTATTCTACGTATACAGTATGTATCAGAAGTATGTTTTATCAGAATTTTTTCTCTAGAATTAGCTACAGCATTTAGTGCTTGTACCTTCACAGTATCAACAATCTGCCGTGCTTAAAATTTATTAAGGGCCTTACAGCCAAATTAATATACATCCACAGACATAAATCAAAAAAATGTGAGGAAAAAGTTAAAGTTCAATAAAGAGCTTAAGAATAGTCCATGCATCAAACAAACAGAAGTCCAGCACCAATAGACTGGGTTTTGTATTCACACAGAAGGTCTTTTTTGCCCGATGACATTTATGATTAAACGTGTAGGGTGGAGCCAGAAATTGTAGCTTCACCACACATGCGCAATTGGAATTCTGGGAATCGTAGCTCTGTGGATGCCGACCATTGTAAACAGTGTTGTGAGTGCTTTTAACTACAATTAATAAAAAAAACATATTGAGGATTTTCCACTATTCAAGTATAGTGCTCTGTTTTCCTTTATTCTCGGTGACCCAGACCAGTGGAGTTCATGTGAGTGGCGAAGGAACAGTGCATCACGGATTTCTGTTGGCTGGCCATATGCGTGCAAGCATGTTTTGACTTCTCACACATTGAGAGTCACATGTGCTTTGGTAAGCTCATACATGTAGTGTTTGCAGTGAACACATGGGGGTTTATTTACTAAAGCTGGAGAGTCCAAAATCAGACTCCCTTCTGCCTAGAAACCAATCAGCTTCTAACCTCAGCTTGTTCAATGAAGCTTTGGCAATGAAACCTGGAAGCTGATTGGTTTCTATGCAGAAGGGAGCCTGATTTTGGACTCTCCAGCTTTAGTAAATAAACCCCATGGTGTCACAAAAAATGAAGTTGTTCTAGATTCACAAAGACCTTTGTGCATACAAGAACCCAGTTTATGGCTGCTGAACTTTTGTTTATTATTTGGTACACGGACTATTCTTTGGCTCTTTATTGGGCTCTCTGTTCATTTTTTCCTTCACATTTCTTTTTTTTTTTTTTTTTATGTCTGTGGATATACAGGTGAAATTCTAAAAATTAGAATATCATTCAAAAAGTTCATTTATTTCAGTAATGCAACTTAAAAGGTGAAACTAATATATGAGATAGACTCATTACATGCAAAGCAAGATAGTTCAAGCCGTGATTTGTCATAATTGTGATGAGTATGGCTTGCAGCTCATGAAAACCCCAACTCCACAATCTCAGAAAATGAGAATATTGTGAAAAGGTGCAATATTCTCGGCTCAAAGGGGTTTATTTACTAAAGCTGGAGAGTCCAAAATCAGACTCCCTTCTGCATAGAAACCAATCAGCTTCTAACCTCAGCTTGTTCAATGAAGCTTTGGCAATGAAACCTGGAAGCTGATTGGTTTCTATGCAGAAGGGACTCTGCTTTTGGACTCTCTAGCTTTAGTAAATAAACCCCAAAGTGTCCCACTCTAATCAGCTAATTAAGCCATAACACCTGCAAAGTGTTCCTGAGCCTTTAAATGGTCTCTCAGCCTGTTTCAGTAGGAATCACAATCATGGGAAAGACTGATGACCTGACAGTTGTGCAGAAAACCATCACTGACACCCTCCATAAGGAAGGAAAGCCTCAAAATGTAATTGCAAAAGACGTTGGATGTTCCCAAAGTGCTGTATCAAAGCACATTAATAGAAAGTTATGTGGAAGGGAAAAGTGTGGAAGAAAAAGGTGCACAAGCAGCAGGGATGACCTCAGCCTGGAGAGGATTGTCAGGAAAAGGCCATTCAAAAGTGTTGGGGACTTTCACAAGGAGTGGACTGTGGCTGGAGTCAGTGCATCAAGAGCCACCACACACAGACGGATCCTGGACTTCAAATGTCATATTCCTCTTGTCAAGCCGCTCCTGAACAACAAAACGTCAGAAGTGTCTTACCTGGGCTAAAGAAAAATAGACCTGGTCATTTGGAAACCAAGGACCCAGAGTATGGAGGAAGAATGGAGAGGCACACACTGCAAGATGCATGAAGTCCAGTGTGAAGTTTCCACAGTCTGTGTTGATTTGGGGAGCCATGTCATCTGCTGGTGTTGGTCCACTGTGCTTCATTAAGTCCAGGGTCAACGCAGCCATCTACCAGGAGACTTTGGAACACTTCATGCTTTCTTCCGCAGATGAGCTATTTGGGGATGCTGACTTCATTTTCCAACAGGACTTGGCACCTGCCCACACTGCCAAAAGCACCAAAACCTGGTTCAATGACCGTGGGATTACTGTGCTTGATTGGCCAGCAAACTCGCCTGACCTGAACCTCATAGAAAATCTATGGGGCATTGCAAAGAGAAAGATGAGAGACATGAGACCGAACAATGCAGAAGAGCTGAAGGCCGCTATTGAAGCATCCTGGTCTTCCATAACACCTCAGCAGTGCCACAGGCTGATAACTTCCATGCCACGCCGCATTGGGGCAGTTATTGCTGCAAAAGGACCCAAACCAAGTACATATGCATGCTTATACTTTTCAGAGGTCTGATACTGTTCTATGTACAATCCTTGTTTTATTGATTGCATGTAATATTCTAATTTTCTGAGATTGTGGATTTGGGGTTTTCATGAGCTGCAAGCCATAATCATCACAATTATGACAAATCACGGCTTCAACTATCTTGCTTTGCATATAATGAGTTTATCTCATATATTAGTTTCACCTTTTAAGTTGCATTACTGAAATAAATGAACTTTTGCACAATATTCTAATTTTTTGAGTTTCACCTGTATATTTATTTGATTGTAAGGCACTTAATTTTTAAGCGTGGTAGGTTGTTGATACTGTGATTTGTGCTGTGTGTTATCCCATTCATGTACAGTACATGCTGCAGCTCATTTACACTAAATGTTCTTGCTATTTGCTTGGTAGCTCAGTATATTTGTTTGTTTATTAGTGCATGTACATTGATAATTAGAATATTAGGAAAACAAAATGTACGTGGTAAAACTCAGCAGCAATTTTTGGAATACTGAAGAATAACTATTTTCTGTGTTCACCCTTTAAACCTTAAAGTGATTGTAAAGGCAGAATGCTTTTTACCTTCCTGCATTCTATGCAGGAAGGTAAAACACGTTCTGCATGCAGCTTCCCCTGCAGCCCCCCTAAAGGCATACCTGAGCCTGATCTCGAGCCAGCGATGTGCATGAGACCCGAGGCTCTCTTGCTCTTCACTGGCTTAGATACACTGCTGTCCAGTGAGGAGGGATTGAGGAGTGGGTCCAAGCAGGGGCGGACTGACCATTTGGAAACTCGGGCACTGCCCGAGGGTCCGGGGTCAGTATGGGGCCCCATGAGATGCCCCTGGTACCTTTTTCATATCCTTTTTTGAGTGTGGGTGAGGACACAGGGGCCCCTTGATCCCCTATTGCCTGGGGGCCCCATGAGTTGTCAGTCTGCCCCTGGGTCCAAGCCCTACTCTGTGTAGTATGGACACATAGAGCAGCACTAGGAAGAGAGTATACATGAGTGCCCCCAGGGCAAGTGACTTGCTGTGGTGGTATTAAGCAGGGGGGAGGAGCCAGAGCACTGGTGGGTAATCTTAGAAGAGGGAGATGGGGGCTGATCTGTGCAAAACTATTGCAAAGAGCAGGTAAGCAAAACATGTTTATTATTTAATAAAAAAAAGAACCTACACAATCACTTTAAGGCAAACCTATGGCTAAGCTATGAACATTCAATGTTTTACATATTCTTTACAATCAATAAATGAGCTTTAGAACAGTCCTCACTGACCTCGTAGCTACAGAGGTAGCATTGAAATTGTTCCAGTCTTTCTCCTAGCAGCTCAGCCACCATGCTCCCTCCTCCAAGAGCACCTGCTCTGCATTTAGAGTTCAGGAGGTTGCCAAGTCACTGCTGGGAGAAGGGATCAGGGTTAGCTAAGCTGCTGAGAGAAGCAGTCAAATCCAGCTCCTTATTAGTCAAGGGCCCTTTGACTGTATTACATTGAGGTAGGCCATCTGAGGTTTCTGTGTATATTCCTCCTTCAGACATTCTTTTACCTCTTCTCTTATGTGGGGGGCAACTGTGATCACTTTCCTTAAAGCACTTGTAATCGACAGATATGAAAAATGAACAAAGCATATGCCTCTCTAGTGTGTACTAGTCCCAATCCAAAGCACCAAATGTGGTTCCTATCTGCTATATCTTCCTTTTGCTATCTGAGTCACTCCTGACAGGTTATGCTGACACCACAGAATCCCAGGGGTTGGTCTGCCCGGCCCTCCATCAGAGAGCAGGTGATTGACAGCTTTGGTTGTGCATGTTTTTCTATGATACTTCTCCCCATTCAGATCTCAGATTACACTCAGTTCTATGCCGTACAGTATGTGACATAAGATCACCGCCCCCTGCCTGCTAGAGTTTAGAAATGCTGTGTAAAATATGTCCTTTAGGAGGCTGTAGAGAAAAAGACAAACAGGTACAACATACGTAGGAGGATTTGCTTTATCCCCGTGTATCACCTACCTTTAATATGTAAGGGTTTACAACTGCTTTAATGCTGATATAATACTCAAACTAGATGGGTTCCACTGATACTGTTACACTTATTATGTAATGCTGTGCAAATATTTTTATTGCCGCAATTCTGCCCACTATTCCAAATCGCACTACAATGGTGGCAAAATGCACCACCATTTTGAATAGCACATCAAATACGATGTAGTTTTGCCGCTGTTGTTGCTTAACAGAATTATGCAGCAATTGTGGCAAGCCACATCAAAGAAAACTTGTCACTCAAAAAGGAGCAGGAACTTCTTTTGGGCAACAAGCTTGGCATGATTCTGTCACATGACAATTGCAGCAAAACTGCACCGCATTTGAGGTGCATATATTCAAAATGAATGGCACCGAAACACACGTGGTGCCTTTTGCCATGATTGCACTGCGATTTGTAAGTGTGGGCAGAGTTGCTGTGATTTTGCCAGCAATCCCAAATTGTCAGATATGAACAGGGCCTTAAAGTGTATTTATAACCAAAATATTTGTTTCAGGATAGAATGTGGTGCTGTCCTTGTGCCTACTGCAACAATTCACCCTCTTAGTTTATCCTGGTAACTTTTATCACTGAGACAAAGTGATGGGATAGCTAAAATGTTACAGTTGTCATCAGAACAGGGTAAAGAAGGGAAAGCTTCCAAAAGAGACCCCCCCCCCCCACTCTCATGATAGAGGAGATTTCTCCCCCTTTTAAATAATTTTCCCTCTCTTCTTATTGTGTCTCTGAGAAAGAAATGGGAGGAAATATCCCCAAAAGGTAGTAAAACATTAACACATTTGGGCTCTGGATAAACTGTAAGGCTAGGTTCACACTTGACCGCACTTGAGCAGGTGGTTGCAGGTATCACAGCTTCTCCCGCACCCGCAACCACCTGAAGCCAAATTGTAGAAATGCGTAGGGGAAAAAAAACAAGCAAAAAGAAGGGTGTTCTAAAATGACCCACTGGTATTCAACTTCTATACAGAGTCAATTTTGTTTAAAAAAGTTTACATCTACAATTTTATTACAAAGTATAAAAAACAGAAGTACATGGAATCAAATATTTAGTACATAGATACAGATGTAGAGAAGAAATAGATTACTGTCATATGTCAAGTTGACAGGTTTCCCCCCCTTAGAGGATAGCTTTTTTTCCCTTCTAAGTATTATGTTCCATATGTGGTTATATATTGTGAGTTTATACCTATGCAATGCATTTATTATACAGTATATCCTTTTCAATTTTAGATTAGGAACCATTCATGTTGGATATCTGTCATTTATGAATATAAAGTCCTGAAGAAGAACTTGACTCATCGACTTCACATGACATGTATTTTTCTTCTCTACATCTGTATCTATGTACTAAATATTTGATTTCATGTACTTCTGTTTTTAAACTTTATAATAAAATTGGAGATGTAAAGTTTTAAAACAAAATTGATTGTGTAAAACACCCCTCCTTTTTCTTGTTTTTTTCCCCCATATTTCAAAATAGCTGTCACCACTGTAAGATAGTTAGCTGCTGTTCAACATGGGTGAGGAGGTCAAACACCTGCCACAGCAGTAAGTGGGTGATGGTCATGTACTGGAATGTTACGGGGAGCGATTCTAATAAAAAAGTCCAACAGTTTTTTTTTTTTAGGCAAAATCCCTCCAATTCTTACATTTATATATGCAAACCATCATTTACTCATGGGCCCTGTCTAATAGATTCTCAATACCCCTGCTTCATGGATAATCTATTTTTAACACCCAAAATGTAATTCCAATTCAATGCACCACAACGACTGTCATCTGAAAACCTGCTCATGTATCAGCCCAAATGATCATCTTCTGAAAGCCTATGGCTAAGATAGCATATGGCCAATTTCCCAGTATACACATACTTTAAGAGAAATCTACATTTCTTACACCCACAATGCACTGCTGACTCAACACAGAAATTCCACACTCCTGACAAACCATGATCTGGATTACACTGTCTGTGTTTGGTTGAATGCAGATTTCAACAAACACTGTCAGTGTGGAAAACTAGGTCACATACATTCCTCCTTGAAAGCCTGCTTTTGAAAAATGCTTAGAAACATAGTTTATATGCATTTGTATTGTTTTCAGAATGTCTGCAGCCTTCTAGAACAGGAAGTTAATGCCTGTCATCACCCAAATTGCTGCAGGGTTGTTGCTCTTAAAATTGTAATTAACATGCTTTTTTTTTCAAAATAAAGTCAGCACTATTTCTGCACATACAGTATGTCCTCAGGAGAAGACACATGACCTAGATCTTTACCCATTTATAACATGATTCAGTTAATTTAGAAATATTACAATAGGCAATCAAATGTCATTGTTGAGATTTTCAGGAAAAAAAAAAAACATTGACCCTGTAGATGAGAGAAGAATAATATATGATTTTTATTATTTTCAGAAATACGATCAACTGTCTGCTTAAAATATGTGGTGGTTAATGTTATGTTAAAGTCATAAGTCAATGACAAAAACAGCTTTTAAAATAGTGTTAGTTTTCTGATGTAAAACGAAAAAAAAAAAAAAAAGAAAGATAAAAACACACAAATAAAAAGGAAGTTTCTCTTGGTTCCTGTTCAGCTCTATGGAACAAAGCCAATGAAATCAGTTGAATAGAGGCAATTTATCACCAGACAGTGAGTTGAATTAGTTTAAATTATATCTGGTATGGTATTAATGTGTGGGTGTCAATTATGATCCCAGGTACCCTAAGTGAAAAAGCATTAAACGTCCACATGCCTACCCCTATATATTTCAGATGCCATTTTAAATTTATTGTGTATATCTGTCATTTGCAAAGAATGGCTTTTTCTTCATAACATTTCAAATTAATCCATATTTCTTTGCAGTGTCCATACTGAAAGAATCACTAGGCTGGATTTGAAGACAACACACATTGAAGCAAAAATATTGCAAGTGGTAACTCAAGGGATTTTTATTAAATCTTAAAACCAGAAAAATACTGGAAATCTTTAAAATATACATTTTTATGGATTTTAGATCTACATAAAATAGCAAATGAAAAAAAAGGAGTCCAAGTAAACATCTTTATAGAGAACCCTAATATGGCAATTTGAAACCATGTATGAGTAACTCATTAACAGCTGCAGATTCTTATTGGATTGAACTGGAGGGTAGCTATGATAAAATATACCCTTTTGTGAAGTAATTGTAGCACTGTAAATTGTTTCTGAATAAACAGCTCCTTCTGATATCAGAATGTACTTCTTATACAATATGAAACCTGTAAGTTAGATTCTGTGTCAAATTTGGACTTGACCACCAACACAAAAAGGCCTACCCACTTACAAGAAAAGCCATATCCCCCCCCCCAAAAAAAAAAAAATTAAATTAAATATATATATATAGCTTGGATATTCCACAGGTACTCACTACACCTTGCAGCCCTCATCAGATAGGGAGGATCAAAACACTGTATAACCAAAGCAATTAGAGCACACAAGCCTAGTGCATTATCAATAGACATGTACACACCGAAAATGTAAATTTTGTTTCATTTCGGATGCATTCATTAAATTGAAGAATTTCATTTCGTCACATTTGTTATGTTGAACTGATTCGTTTTTGGGATTCATTTCATATCTTCAGCAGTCATTTCATATATTTTTTGGTCCAGGTGTATTCGAAAAATGTTGCAGTTTTTCTGTAAGATTGCTATATATTCTATATATATTATCAAACTATACAGATTCGAAATGGACAGATACAATATTTTCAGATGCTAATCCGACGTATTAAGAGAAATGGCATGAGCTGATTGGACAATATTGATTTGCGTCATGTGCATCCAGAACAAAATTTGTATCCATGTATGATAAGAATCTAAATTATCACACAAATTTGAAAATGGGATTTACTTTTCCATGGGCCTGAACTACCTTTGCATCATGTGACACCATCCGAGTGAAACAAATGCATTTGCAAATTTTTATTATAATGGCTGCCAGGCAGAAGCAGATAGTGGGGACCGGGACAGCAGGTCTTTCTCCCCTGCTTGGGCCGCCACCACGTACTGGCTGCTCAGAGACAGAGTGAGAGTGCAGCAGGTGTGTGTGTCCTCTCCCGCCCGTCCACTGCTTGCTTTGTTTCTCCCCCCCATAAGCTGCAGTAGATGACCAATCAAGAAGGAGAAAGTAAAATGCATTATGGGACATGTAGTCAAAGGGCAGAGGCAACCCCATGGTAATGGAAAGAAAAAGGGCATCATGAATTCCTGAAAAAAGGGCAGGTTGTCTGAGAGGAGAAAGGGGAGAGAACCATGCTGCCCAGGTCATCAGGGAGAGGAGAAGAGACAGAGAGGACTGTGTGGAGGAGGATTTGGTAACCACAGCTGCAAAAGCAAGATGCTATTGCCCTTTACCTCTTTGTGTTCAGGTATTGCTGTCTGGGCAGGGCAGATACCCTTCCTGCCAGCAAAGTTCAACACTGGGTGCAGATCTACAGCCACAGGCTTATCAGCAGTGCGTCCATTTCCCACCTCCAGATACGCCCACACAGACATTGCTGAATCCCTGGGTCATCGGGCTGCCTGTTCCAGGACACACTTCCTTCGAAAGACCTGATATCTCCAGGATTGGTGAGTGGGCTGATCCCACCTCACTCTTTAATACATCACTCAGAGATACTGCATGCAGACACCACTTAAAGACCCTTTGCTGAGAAATACCTGGTCTATTCTATTTACTTTCCTGGTTGCCATTATACAGTAATACCTTTTGGTCCCTTCATGACTAGCTGAAGACCACGGACACTCTTACCTTAAGGACTCCTCTACTCAAAAGATTCAGCTTGCAGAACATGTAACTGGTTAACCTCTCTTTTTTCTAATGTTTTTTGTTTATAAATTGTTTATCTTAAATGGGAACTCTTACCCAGATTTCATATATTGTGTTTGTCATTTCTTTTTGCCTGTTGCATCGGGGATTAGAGGGAGCTGAGTTACTAAAGTCCATTTTTCCCCTTCTTGCTCCTGGGATCATAGGTCCAACCAAGATCTGCTGGCCCTACAGTCAGGTCCATTGTTATGGTCCTTTACTGTATATCTTTCCGACTTTGTGTTTAGCATTAAATTTGGGGAGTAATCAACAGTTTACAGTTTTTGTCACCCATTAACTTTTTTGTCTCTACTAAAGTATTATTCTGCAAAGCTATTCCTTTTGGTGTCATTTGCATTTGTGTTCACAGTTCTCATTTTATCAGTCAGAGGGACTGAGAATGTTCTTGGAGAGGGGGGACGCAGAACAGTAAACCCAAAATTATCAAACGGCTCCTTCGGGGGTAGTGCTACATCATTTTTTATTTTAATTCATTGCTTTTTATTTCTGTGTCAATTCTGAAGTTACATCTGAATCTCCGAAAATGAATTTTTGTCCAAAAAACAAATCAAAACGAAACACATTGCACATGTCTAATTACCAATGTTACCATTTATTAATAAATAGATTGGCAGCCATACACACAAACAGATGGTTTTAAGGCTCATAACATACAACAGGGGAAACTCCAACCAAAGCCATTGTTTGTGGCCCCAGATAGACAAATGCAATCCAAAATAAATGTGTAGCAGACACATGCATTTTGAGGGTATCCCCTCTTCCTCAGAGCTCCAAGGAAGAGCAGATACCAACGAAATGTGTCAGTCTGCTACACATTTATTTCTATCTGGAGCCACAGTCAGCAGTTTTGGTTGAAGTTTCTTCTGTTGTATGTTATGAGCCTTAAAACATCTGTTTGTGATTATATTTGCTGATCTATTTTTTAATAAATGGTAGCTCTGATAATGCACAAGGCTGGTGCACCCTTCTTGCTTTGTGTTTTACTGAACAGTTAAGCACTGCACTGAATCATAATGACTGACAATGAAGATAACACCTTTTGATCGTAGAGTACAGAACAAAAAGAAAAGATTTTGGACACAACTACTATAAATGGATTCTGGATGTAATAGCTCAAGACATCAACTATGTTTCCTGACACTTTTAGTTTAGGCTTATATATAGTTATAAAAAGTGGCACCACCCTCAGCAGTCTGTGACGGGATGATCAGGTAAATATTAATTTGGAATTTTACTATTTGTGTCCATCTAGTACACTTGTATTCCATTACACTTTTATATTATTGAATTAGCCGGGTTCTGCTGCATCATTCTCACTATTACTTAAAATCCTACAAACTTGTAGGTGGAAAAAAAACAGATTCAGCAACGACTCTAAGAGACATCACTGAATCCCAAAATAATGTAGTAAATACACTATGTAACGGCAAGCTAATTTACATATAAATCTGTTGGGGCTGTACACGATGATGCTGGGTGAGTGTCTGTAGCGCAGCTCTCTGGAAATGGAGCTCTTAGCCTTCATTTCACGGGCGCAGTGAGCCCGAACAACCCTGGCTCTGCTCCCTCTACCTCAAGCCTCTGCACCAATGCCCCAGTGGACTCCCAAGACCTGGCAGGACAAGATGATATCAGTGCCATTACAGTCCACATGGCCATGCAAACCAAGAAGCAGAACTCCCTCAGGATCTGCGGAGTTTACAATAGCCATGCAGGCCTTTACCACCTGCCAGAAAACCCTGAACACTAAAACTGACCATTTACAAACTGACATTGGGCTCATTAGAAAGGAAATAGATTCTTTCAGGGAATGCACCACAGTCATTGTGCAGCAGGTTTTCTCTGCTGAAGATGTAATATGGGACCATACTGCAGAACTGCATATGTTACAAGTTAAGATAAAAATCCTTGGAAGCCCAGGAGGAGGATGACAAACACTGAAATAGAAGGAATAACTTGCACATACTGGGTTTCCCTGAAGGGCCAGTGAGAACAGATTCTATCGCCTTCACTAAACACCTGCTTGTGAACTTGCTCCCTAATGCTAAGTTCTCCTCCTTTACTGTGGCACATCTGAGCAAGTAAAGGCTCACCAGGGGCACCCCCTCACATGTTCATTTTCAAGCAGCTCTATTTCAAGGACAGAATCTGGTCCTGTGGGAGGCTCGAGCCCAGAGGAACCTTCTCTACAACAACACTAAACATCTGATCTTCCGGGATTGGTCAGTTGAAACATATAAATCTATCATTAGCTGAAGTTGTAAGACTACTTGGCAGAGATCAGAAAACCTATCCATGTAGTTCATTGTTTGACTAGCATCAGAGGGATTCCCAGATAGCCTGAACTTCAGGAATAAGTGTACACCTTTTGTCGCAAAATGATACCAGCCTGGCACAGCCAGCATATGGCATAGCACCCCCAAAGCAAGAGGGAAATCATCCGCAATACTGATATGCATTCGAACTAGTTATTAAAGAGACATGACCCAATAAAACAACCTTTTCCTTAAAACAATTGCCATATTCAAAAGGGCAACAAGAAAGTTTACTGAAGTTTGCAGGCCTAGCTTACAACCTGCAGTTAGGGGGTGGTAAAAACAGTCTGCTGAGATGCCCCCCCAATCCTCCCCCAAGCTGCAAATGCAGCTATACTGGGGTATACACACAGGGGTACTGCCACCAAATGTGACCTATTCAAGTGAATGGGGCTGCATAACAACAGCTCCACAACTGTGTGCAATACATGTAATTGCAAAGCTGTGGTGCAGTCTTTTAGGGATTAAAACATGTGGTGAGGAGACAGCATAATGCCTCATCAGCCACGGTCAAATGCCCTCTGCAAAGCAATCTATTGTGGATTGCTTCTCAGAGGGCCTTTGCAAGTGTAAATAAACCCTAAGGCTGAATTCACACTTGAGTGTAGCGAATGAGCGTGTTTTGCGTGTTTTTGTGCACAACTTTTTCCATGATTTTTGTGCGATTTTGCATGTTTTCATACAGTTTTTTTTAGGCATTTTTGAGCTTTGGCATTTTTTTTTAACCAATAGAGAAAATATCATCTGTTGTATCCTTTGCTACTAGGTTTTTCAGCTTTTTTAGCTTTTCCTTCAGCTATTTTTTCCATTATGATTATTATTATTTTATTTTATTTATTTTTTGTTAGGGTAAGGGGTTAGATTTAAGGTTCGGTTAGAATTAGGGGTTGAAGTTAAGGTTAGGATTGGGTTTGGGTTAGGTCTTAATATTTTATCTATTGTCTTATTTATTTTTTCTTCTTTTTTTTGGTTAGGGTGTTAATACTATTACGAATAAATGAATAAATGTAAAATAAATACACATATAAAAATAATCATAAATTAATACTATGTTATAATAAATATTAATTAACTCCCAACCTTAACCCCTAACCTTTAAAAAAATGTAAATACATTAATAAAATACATAAAACACAAAAGAAAAATTTAAAAAAAATTGTGTGTGTGTGTGTGTGGGGGGGGGGGGGGGTTATTATTGATAATTGTATTTAATTTTTTTTTAGGGTTAGGGGATTAAAGTTAAGGATTTTTTTATTTTTTAATATTGCATATTAATTTATTTCATTTATTATTTATTTCTGTTGATTTTTGTGTATTTATTAATTTGAACAGAAAATCAAGCAAAAACAAGTGACAAACCGTGAAACAACTCGCAAATAGTGCATTTCTATTCATTTTTATGGGAATAAAAACACACAAATCTATTAAATTTGAGCTCCAGAACTTTTTTGAGCTTCAGACACTTGGCCTCAGGCGACCTGGAGTGGAGATGTGAACCATCTCCATTGAGAATCATGTATTTTTACTCCTCAAGCGTTTTAGAGCTTCGAGCTTCAAGCTACAAAACGCTGAGGTGTGAATGGGGCCTAAGGGTTACATATGCTATACATGTCCTGAAAGCTGGTATCGGCTCACTAAATGGCAAGCAAAATGGATACTGATTTCAAAAATATATCTCAACTCTCACCACTAAAAATTAAGAAATAAATCTGAGTCATTTGTCTTCTTCTGGGTCCTGATTTGATATTGGCACAGTGAAGCTCCCCATGTTCTTACTGTACCACTTGTTTGATTATAAACTAGTAATGAGTTTAAAATGAGATTTGGTTTGTCACATCTTCTAATCTTCTATTTAGCAAAAAAAAAACAACACAGGTGATTGAGCTGTGGTTTTACTGCCCACCTTAAAGAGAACATGCAGCCTCTTGGGCTATTACATATGCTACAGTAAAAATGATATCCCATGTCGAATGAGGTCATTCAGTAAATGCTTGGTTCTCGGCTGTAGTCAGCTATTTACATAGAAAATCAATGTTCCTTTGCCAAAAAAGGGCATACAGGAGACAAAAGTATTGCCTCCTGAATGATTTACAGTCACTGCTCTACTACCCTCTGACAAGTGATCCACCTTGAAGTGTCGTCCATGTGGGCAGACATTTAACTTACAGAATAGCATCCTTTTCTTTTCATGGAGAATACTTTTGTTTTTGCTTTGGTTTACATGGGGTGATGAAAAGAAACCCTTTCTGCTGCTTAATTACTATTTGATAAAAGTGATAATGAATGGGAGAGCTTTAGAAAAGAACCAATTAACGGTGCTTGAAAATGCTTTCAATTAATACTTTGTCCGACTGCAGCTTTTAAAATATTAATGCAAGTTAAGTGCTTCAAACTACATAGATCGAAACTTCTTTCTGATGAATGTACTTCATACTAGGAAAATTAAAGCTAGACTGTTGTCTGCGGTAAGTTTAGCAGATCATCTAATAAAAGTATAAAGCTAGTAATACAGGGTCAATTTATACAGTACACTGTTCAAGCTTTTGCTGTTAAACTTTATGCTATTTCACATCCAGCATTTGTGTGAATTAATAAGTGACAAAGCTATTTCTTGGTAAAGGAACTTTCTTTAGAGTGGATATGTAAGCTTTGGATAGTCACTGATTAGATCAATCACTTCCCAGCCTCTTATATGTCTTATGGTAGCCACTGAAGAGCTATCATAATCAGGTAGAAAAAGACATTTGTGCTTTGTGATGAACCAATAAAAAAGGACCTTGAATCCGCAAAGCAATAAGCTTTCAATTAGTCCTTTGTGGTGACCTTTAGAAGTGATTGTAAAGGTTTTAGTTTTTTTCTAATAATAAACATGGCATATTTACCTGTGCTGTGGTAATACACAAAGCTGACCTGAACCTCTGTTCTCATACTGGTGCTTCTGGCTTTTCTTCTTTTCAATGGGCCCCCAGTACCTATGGGGGCCCACCTATGCCAGGCTGTATGCATCTATTCACACACACACACACACATAATATGGCCCAGCTCTGCACCCTGCTCCCTTCTCACAGGATTTGAAGGACAGTAGTGGAAGCCAATGGCTCTTGCTGCTGCCTATGGCATCTGTGAAAGGAAAAGAAGAGGAGAGCGGGACTGCCAGCAGGGACAGCACTGGATGGAGTGGTGTCGGGTAAGTGTGTGTGTGTGTGGGGAATGCACAGACAGATAAAGGTTTTTCATGTTAATGCAAAGAATGCATTAAGGTAAAATAACGTTTTGCCTTTACAACCACTTTAAAGACGTTTGTTGCTGTATTACCTATCTGGATCATTATATTTATTTATAATATCATATCAAGAGTGAATATATTTAGTTAGGATAAAGCTGAACTTGGAGAAATCATCTGAATGCATCGACAGCTGCATTAGATATAAGTGCAAATATACTTGCCAAAGATTTGTATTTCTGTCCTGTCCATCCAGTCCTGAGATTTCCACAACCCTATCAAAAATCCCAGCCAACTTTTTGTATGCTGCAATTACATATCATACAAGCTACTTACCTCCTTTGCCTACATGACACCTCCAGCTGTCAAAGTACCTAAACAGGGACTGCAGCCAACAATTTTCCACCCAGCAACTTTAATCTTCAGATCAATGTTTGTCAAACTAGGTGGTGCTGGCAGGGACACCCACAGATTAGATTTCAGCCAATTCAGCAGGAAACTGACAAAACTCTATCCATGTATGGTATGCTAGAAGTGTTAGGTCTCCTTTACAGAAACAAAATGTAAAGGTAAACGAATACTGGACACCCTCCCCACTCTCACAATCTCCGCTGCACTTACCACCAGTGTTGCCCATCTATTAGCACCCCAACAGTTGGCCCAGAGGTGAAATCCCTGCTTTCTCCCTCTTCTATATGCAGTACCATAGGACAAGATAAATTCTGATTGTCAGCGTCATCACAGTGGTCCGTCCCTGAAGCACTACACCGAAAAGAGGGAGAAGAATGGCGAATTCATATCTTGAGACTACTGGACAAGCTGCAGGGATGCTGACAGCAAAGTTAAGTACTGTACAGTGAAGACCGGGGGTGGGGGTGGGGAGGATGTCTGGTGTTATTTCACCTTTACAAGGTGAACTATCCCTTTACAGTCTTCCTGTAGGGTACTTTTAGAGGTCACATCAAATCAAAGTCAGGTACTTACACTAGATTCACAATATGAGACACCATTATGGGCTGGTAAGAATGTGTAGAGAAACTGGTGTAGAGAACTTGCACCACAGGGTCTCCTGAGAGGTGCAATAAATCAGTGAATTCAGTGATTCATCCTGCTGATTTCACCCATCAATGAAATATGCACAGAGCAGCCATAACATTATGACCAATGACAGGTAAAGTGAATAATATTGATTATCTCATTACAATGGCACATGAAAATGAGGGAGATGTATTAGGCAGCAAGTGAACATGCTGTCTCTGAAATTGTTGAAAAAATGGGCAAGCGTAAGGATTTGAGTGACTGGCAAGGGCCAATTGTAATGGCTAGATGACTGGACAAGAGCAACTTCACAACTGCAGCTCTTGTGGGATGTTTCTGGTCTGCAGAAAGCAGGAGCTACCAAACATCATTAAAGGAAAGAAAAACTGTGAATTGATGACAGAGTCATGGGCAACCAAGGCTCACTGATGCACGTGGGGAGCGAAGGCTGGCCTGTGCAGTCTGATTAACAGAAGAGCTACTGTATCTCAAATTGCTGAAAGAGTTAATTCCAATAAAAAGAGTGTCAGAACACAAAGTGGATCACAGTTGCGTATGGTACTGTGTAGCCACAGACTGGTCACGGTGTCCACAGCCAAAAGCGCCTACAAATGAGCATGTGAGCATCAGAATTAGACCCTGGAGCAAAGGAAGAAGGTAGCCTGGTCTCATGAATTCAAAAATGTTTGAGGAACACAACGAGTTTGAGGTGTTGACTTGGCCTCCAGATTTTCTCAATCCAATCAAGGATCTGTGGGATGTGCTGAAAATAAAGCCCATCCATGGAGGCTCCACCTTGCAACTTACAGGACTTAAGGATCTGCTAGTGATCGCTTGGTGACAGATACTACAGCATACCTTAAAAGGTCCAGTGGAGTCTTTGCCTCAATGGGTTATGATTAGAGATGAGCGAATCGAAGTATCCGAAGTGGAATTCGAGTCGAATTTCGGAAAAATTTCGATTCGTGCCGAATCCGAAAAACAGCCTAATTCGGACGCGCGAATCGAAATTTTTCCGAAAATGGCGGCTGACATGTGCGGCGACGGAGCGGGGATGTCGGGGAAGGCGCGCAGACAAGGCGCGCTGCCCCATAATGCATTCCTCAACGACATGTGATCGCATCAGCCAATCAGCAGCCAGCCAGCCAGCACTGTGTAATGGTCGAGGTATATATAGCGGCCATTTTGGAAATCTTCATTTGCCTGCAGTCATTGAACAGAGGCAGACCGCTCTGTACTAGGGACAGGGACAGAGTTAGGGCCACAGAAACGAGAATTGGGGACAGAGAGAAGTTACTTAGGGACAGAGAACCATTACTCAGGGACACAGACTTGTTAATGAGGGCCACAGAATCGTTATTTAGGGACAAAGAAACGCTAGTTAGGGCCACAGAATTCATACTCAGGGACAGACAGAATTGTTACTCAGTGCCAGAGAATTGTTACTTAGGGCCACAGAAACGTTATTAGGGCCACAGAATTTTTACTCAGGGACAGACAGAATTGTTACTGAGTGCCAGAGAATTGTTACTCAGGGACAGACAGAATTGTTACTGAGTGCCAGAGAATTCTTACTCAGGGCCACAGAATTCATTCTCAGGGACAGACAGAATTGTTACTCAGGGACAGACAGAATTGTTACTGAGTGCCAGAGAATTGTTACTCAGGGACAGACAGAATTGTTACTGAGTGCCAGAGAATTGTTACTCAGGGACAGACAGAATTGTTACTGAGTGCCAGAGAATTGTTACTCTCACAGACACAAAATTGTTACTTGCACAGACACAGAATTGTTACTTGCACAGACACACAATTGTTACTCAGGGCCACAGAATTCATACTCAGGGACAGACAGAATTGTTACTGAGTGCCAGAGAATTCTTACTCAGGGCCACAGAATTCATACTCAGGGACAGACAGAATTGTTACTCAGGGACAGACAGAATTGTTACTGAGTGCCAGAGAATTGTTACTCAGGGACAGACAGAATTGTTACTGAGTGCCAGAGAATTGTTACTCTCACAGACACAAAATTGTTACTTGCACAGACACAGAATTGTTACTTGCACAGACACACAATTGTTACTCAGGGCCACAGAATTCATACTCAGGGACAGACAGAATTGTTACTGAGTGCCAGAGAATTGTTACTCAGGGACAGACAGAATTGTTACTGAGTGCCAGAGAATTGTTACTCTCACAGACACAAAATTGTTACTTGCACAGACACAGAATTGTTACTCGCACAGAGACAGAATTGTTACTCAGGGCCACAGAATTCATACTCAGGGACAGACAGAATTGTTACTGAGTGCCAGAGAATTGTTACTCAGGGAAGACAGAATTGTTACTGAGTGCCATAGAATTGTTACTCAGGGACAGACAGAATTGTTACTGAGTGCCAGAGAATTGTTACTCTCACAGACACAAAATTGTTACTTGCACAGACACAGAATTGTTACTCGCACAGAGACAGAATTGTTACTCAGGGCCACAGAATTCATACTCAGGGACAGACAGAATTGTTACTGAGTGCCAGAGAATTGTTACTCAGGGACAGACAGAATTGTTACTGAGTGCCAGAGAATTGTTACTCTCACAGACACAAAATTGTTACTTGCACAGACACAGAATTGTTACTTGCACAGACACACAATTGTTACTGAGTGCCAGAGAATTGTTACTCAGGGACAGACAGAATTGTTACTGAGTGCCAGAGAATTGTTACTCAGGGACAGACAGAATTGTTACTGAGTGCCAGAGAATTGTTACTCAGGGACAGACAGAATTGTTACTGAGTGCCAGAGAATTGTTACTCTCACAGACACAAAATTGTTACTTGCACAGACACAGAATTGTTACTCGCACAGAGACAGAATTGTTACTCAGGGCCACAGAATTCATACTCAGGGACAGACAGAATTGTTACTGAGTGCCAGAGAATTGTTACTCAGGGACAGACAGAATTGTTACTGAGTGCCAGAGAATTGTTACTCTCACAGACACAAAATTGTTACTTGCACAGACACAGAATTGTTACTTGCACAGACACACAATTGTTACTGAGTGCCAGAGAATTGTTACTCAGGGACAGACAGAATTGTTACTGAGTGCCAGAGAATTGTTACTCAGGGACAGACAGAATTGTTACTGAGTGCCAGAGAATTGTTACTCTCACAGACACAAAATTGTTACTTGCACAGACACAGAATTGTTACTCGCACAGAGACAGAATTGTTACTCAGGGCCACAGAATTCATACTCAGGGACAGACAGAATTGTTACTGAGTGCCAGAGAATTGTTACTCAGGGAAGACAGAATTGTTACTGAGTGCCATAGAATTGTTACTCAGGGACAGACAGAATTGTTACTGAGTGCCAGAGAATTGTTACTCTCACAGACACAAAATTGTTACTTGCACAGACACAGAATTGTTACTCGCACAGAGACAGAATTGTTACTCAGGGCCACAGAATTCATACTCAGGGACAGACAGAATTGTTACTGAGTGCCAGAGAATTGTTACTCAGGGACAGACAGAATTGTTACTGAGTGCCAGAGAATTGTTACTCTCACAGACACAAAATTGTTACTTGCACAGACACAGAATTGTTACTTGCACAGACACACAATTGTTACTGAGTGCCAGAGAATTGTTACTCAGGGACAGACAGAATTGTTACTGAGTGCCAGAGAATTGTTACTCAGGGACAGACAGAATTGTTACTGAGTGCCAGAGAATTGTTACTCAGGGACAGACAGAATTGTTACTGAGTGCCAGAGAATTGTTACTCTCACAGACACAAAATTGTTACTTGCACAGACACAGAATTGTTACTCGCACAGAGACAGAATTGTTACTCAGGGCCACAGAATTCATACTCAGGGACAGACAGAATTGTTACTGAGTGCCAGAGAATTGTTACTCAGGGACAGACAGAATTGTTACTGAGTGCCAGAGAATTGTTACTCTCACAGACACAAAATTGTTACTTGCACAGACACAGAATTGTTACTTGCACAGACACACAATTGTTACTGAGTGCCAGAGAATTGTTACTCAGGGACAGACAGAATTGTTACTGAGTGCCAGAGAATTGTTACTCAGGGACAGACAGAATTGTTACTGAGTGCCAGAGAATTGTTACTCAGGGACAGACAGAATTGTTACTGAGTGCCAGAGAATTGTTACTCTCACAGACACAAAATTGTTACTTGCACAGACACAGAATTGTTACTCGCACAGAGACAGAATTGTTACTCAGGGCCACAGAATTCATACTCAGGGACAGACAGAATTGTTACTGAGTGCCAGAGAATTGTTACTCAGGGACAGACAGAATTGTTACTGAGTGCCAGAGAATTGTTACTCTCACAGACACAAAATTGTTACTTGCACAGACACAGAATTGTTACTTGCACAGACACACAATTGTTACTCAGGGCCACAGAATTCATACTCAGGGACAGACAGAATTGTTACTGAGTGCCAGAGAATTCTTACTCAGGGCCACAGAATTCATACTCAGGGACAGACAGAATTGTTACTCAGGGACAGACAGAATTGTTACTGAGTGCCAGAGAATTGTTACTCAGGGACAGACAGAATTGTTACTGAGTGCCAGAGAATTGTTACTCTCACAGACACAAAATTGTTACTTGCACAGACACAGAATTGTTACTTGCACAGACACACAATTGTTACTCAGGGCCACAGAATTCATACTCAGGGACAGACAGAATTGTTACTGAGTGCCAGAGAATTGTTACTCAGGGACACCTAATCGTTGAATTAAATAGTATGTCAGACAACATGCAGAGGAGTGGCAGAGGAGGCAATGTTTTAGGAGCGAGCAGACGTGGCAGCAGAGGAAGGGGTCGAGGCAGCAGTATTCGCAGCCAGAGGCCAGTGCTCCCGGTGTCATCCAGCGGTCGTGTCTCCACCGACAACCCTGCCGTCATTGATTGGTTGGCTCGGTCGTCTTCCTCTTCCCAGGTCACCTCTGACACCTACAGCCAACGGTCGGTGGGTACGTCAGACACAACCGTTAGTTGGCATGGCCCGGGACCAAGCCCACTGAAATCACGTGTCCTCTACCTGCCCCTGTCCTTTGCTGTTCCCTCACCAAGCGAAGTATCGCATGCTGTGGGCTCAGCCCCACTGTACAGTGAGGAAGAGCTAACAGAGGGCGGTCAGGAACGGGGGGAGACATCGGCCTTTTCAGCAGCCAAGCGAACAAGTACTGGCGAGGAGAGTGGCTCGGTAGCCGGTCTAGAGACAGGTCTGTCTCCTGACCCAGACGCAGCCGAGGGGGCTAGTAGTGAGGCGGAGACCCTACTTGATGATGAGGAGGTTGATCGCACTTGGCAGCCTCGTCGTCATCAGGCAATTTCTTCCGCATCATCAGGAGAAGAGGGTGGCAGCTTGGCAGCGAGCAAAACAGTCGGTGGGTTGCCCAGGAGACAGCAGCAGGGTCGCATCAGTGTCAGTGGAGCCAAACGTCCACGGAGTAGAGCACCAGCTCCACTGCAGCCTACCACCACGGCCAGTAGTGGTGCCGGTGCGCACGGAGGAAGTAGCAGTCAGCCAGTGAAGAGTAGCGGGGGCAAAGTTTCCTACTCGGTGGTGTGGCAATTTTTCCTCAAGCCGCCCGAGGAAGTAAACGTAGCCGTATGTCGACTATGTGGCCAGAAATGCAAGCGTGGCCAGGGGGCCCATGTTGGGACTACAGCGTTGCGTCAGCATATGCAGCGTCACCATTCGGTGGCCTGGGAAAACCGTGATAAACATACGGCGGTTCTGCCTGCCCCAGCCCCCGCTCCATCACCCGCTCCGTTACTTGCTCCGTCACCCGACGTCGTCAATCGCCCTCTATCAGCCAGTCAAGGCTCCAACACCTCTGCTGAGGGGAGTTGTCGCTCATTGGCATCTTCCGCTCGTTCAGATGCTCCTTCTCCTGCTACTCCTCTTCTCGGATTCCGTCAACAGTCTTTCTTGGAATCCGTATCCAAGAGACAACAGTTTGCGAGCACGCACCCGACGGTGCAAAAGCTGAACGTCCTCCTGTCCAAGTTGCTGGTGCTGCAGTCCCTCCCTTTCCAACTGGTGGACTCAGCACCTTTCCGAGAAATGATGGCTTGTGCCGCGCCGCGGTGGAGAGTGCCAAGCCGTCATTTCTTTGCCCAAAAGGCAGTGCCAGCCCTGCATTCACATGTAGAAGAGATGGTGGGCCAGTCTTTGAGCATGTCGGTCTCTGCCAAAGTGCACGGCAGCGCCGACGTGTGGAGCTGTAACTACGGTCAGGGACAGTACATGTCATTTACGGCCCACTGGGTGAACGTGGTGCCGGCACAGCCGCACCAGCAACTTGGACAGGTCACGACGCTTTTGCCTCCACGTTTGCACGTCCTTGGTCCAGCAAGCATGTCCGCCTCTACCACCTCTTTTTCCGCCGTGTCCTCAGCCGCCACCCCCGTGCCAAGTCCCATTACCCGACCGGCATATCACATGTGCAGGGCGCAACGGTGTCACGCTGTGCTGCACCTGGTATGCCTTGGCGAACGTAGTCACACAGGGGAGGAACTGCTGAGTGTAATGAACAGAGAAATCGACAGATGGCTGTCTCCGCGCAAACTAAAAATCGGAACCATGTTGACTGACAACGGAAAGAACATGGTGTCTGCTCTGCGTCAAGGAAGGTTGTGCCATGCGCCATGCATGGCTCACGTGTTCAATCTGGTTGTCAAGCGGTTCCTAAAATCCACCATCCCACTGCAAGACATCCTTAAAATGTCACGTAAACTGTGCATGCATTTCAGCCATTCCTACACCGCAAAGAACACCCTCATTGAGCTGCAGCGGCAGAACGGAATTCCACAGCATCGCCTGATCTGCGACGTTGCAACAAGGTGGAATTCAACCCTACACATGTTAGACCGCCTTTACGAGCAGCGAAAGGCCATCACCGATTTCCTGATGTTACAAGCGGATAAAGGTACTCCCCTGTGTAACTTAGATGTCAGCCATTGGCAGCTCATGCGTGACACCTGCCGCTTGCTCAGGCCCTTTGAGGAGGCCACGCTATTCGTGAGTCGGCAGGACTATGGGATGAACGACGTCATTCCTCTGTTGCACGTCCTGGAACAAATGCTGTTAACAATGGCTGGTCAGGGTGCGGTAGACGTGGCGCACAGATCTCAACGCCACATGACCCCTGTGGGGGCAGGACAGGAAGAAGAGGAGGAGGTAGAGGAGGACATTTGTGCTCAGGAATTATTGAGTGAAATGGGTGGTTTTTCCACTCAGCGGACAGGAGTGGAGGAGCAGGAGCATCTGGTAGAGGAGGAGGAGGAGGAGACAGAGGACCCAGACGCACCGTGGCAGTATGCTGTGGAGATGGAGGCAGGGAGTCCCTCGCATTCCTTGGCACAAATGGCCCATAGCATGCTCGGTTGCTTGCGTAGCGACAGCCGAATAATAACCATCAGACAGAGGGATGACTTTTGGCTGTCCACCTTGTTGGACCCTCGCTACCGGTCCAAAATGGTGGCCTTTTTCACACCTGCTGAGAGGGAGGCCAAAATTACGTACTATAAAAACCACCTATGTAGTCAGTTGGTCTCTGCCTTTGTGCGCCAACGTCCATCCTCAGACACTGTGGGCCCTGTGCGCTCGCGTTCCGCTGGCATGGCAGCAGGGGAGGGGTGGGGTGGTAGGAGCAGTGGCAGCTCCACCAGCAGCGGCTGCCTCAGTCTGCAGTCGATGATGAGTAGCTTTCTTCACCAGCGCAGTGAGGAAACTACTAACCAGCCGCAGCAGCAGCAGCAGCATCAGGTGGACCTGGAGCAGGAGCTCAAACAACAGGCTTGGGCCTACTTGGACAGCACCCTGCCAACCGAGGTAGACAATCCCCTTGACTACTGGGCAACGAAACTTGACCTTTGGCCCCAACTAGCTGAATTTGCCCTTGAAAGGCTGTCATGCCCGGCCAGTAGCGTGGCATCGGAGCGCGTGTTTAGTGCGGCAGGAGGTATTGTAACTCCGCGGAGGACACGACTGTCCACCCAAAGTGTGGAGAGACTCACGTTTGTGAAAATGAATCAGGCGTGGATTAGTCTGGATTTCAAACCACCAGTTCCTGACACAACTGACTAAATCCGCCATGAATCATGCCTCAAACATGTGCCACTTTCAGGTCTCCTCACACTGCTGGTGTGTTGAATTTTTTGACATAGGGTGCTGGCAGATTACGGGCCTCCTATAGCTGCTGCCAGGCCCCTAATCTGCCATAGGCCCCTATATACCGCCTCCTCCTGCTGCTGCCAGGTCCAGAGTCTCTCATGGGTCCCTGTACGGCCTCCCATTGCTGCTGTCTCCATCGCCACACTCTGCTGCCATGTGCCACTTTCAGGTCTCTTCACACTGCTGGTGTGTTAAATTTTTTGACATAGGGTGCAGGCAGATTACGGGCCTCACATAGCTGCTGCCAGGCCCCTAATCTGCCATGGGCCCCTATATACCGCCTCCTCATGCTGCTGCCAAGTCTAGAGTCTCTCATGGGTCCCTGTACGGCCTCCCATTGCTGCTGTCTCCATCGCCACACTCTGCTGCCATGTGCCACTTTCAGGTCTCTTCACACTGCTGGTGTGTTAAATTTTTTGACATAGGGTGCTGCAAGATAACGGGCCTCACATAGCTGCTGCCAGGCCCCTAATCTGCCATGGGCCCCTATATACCGCCTCCTCATGCTGCTGCCAAGTCCAGAGTCTGTCATGGTCCCTGTACGGCCTCCCATTGCTGCTGTCTCCATCGCCACACTCTGCTGCCATGTGCCACTTTCAGGTCTCTTCACACTGCTGGTGTGTTAAATTTTTTGACATAGGGTGCAGGCAGATTACGGGCCTCACATAGCTGCTGCCAGGCCCCTAATCTGCCATGGGCCCCTATATACCACCTCCTCCTGCTGCTGCCAGGTCCAGAGTCTCTCATGCCATGTGCCACTTTCAGGTCTCTTCACACTGCTGGTGTGTTTAATTTTTTGACATAGGGTGCAGGCAGATTACGGGCCTCACATAGCTGCTGCCAGGCCCCTAATCTGCCATGGGCCCCTATATACCGCCTCCTCATGCTGCTGCCAAGTCTAGAGTCTCTCATGGGTCCCTGTACGGCCTCCCATTGCTGCTGTCTCCATCGCCACACTCTGCTGCCATGTGCCACTTTCAGGTCTCTTCACACTGCTGGTGTGTTAAATTTTTTGACATAGGGTGCTGGCAGATTACGGGCCTCCTATAGCTGCTGCCAGGCCCCTAATCTGCCATGGGCCCCTATATACCGCCTCCTCATGCTGCTGCCAAGTTCAGAGTCTGTCATGGGTCCCTGTACGGCCTCCCATTGCTGCTGTCTCCATCGCCACACTCTGCCATGTGCCACTTTCAGGTCTCCTCACACTGCTGGTGTGTTGAATTTTTTGACATAGGGTGCTGGCAGATTACGGGCCTCCTATAGCTGCTGCCAGGCCCCTAATCTGCCATAAGCCCCTATATACCGCCTCCTCATGCTGCTGCCAAGTCCAGAGTCTGTCATGGGTCCCTGTACGGCCTCCCATTGCTGCTGTCTCCATCGCCACACTCTGCCATGTGCCACTTTCAGGTCTCCTCACACACTGCTGGTGTGTTGAATTTTTTGACATAGGGTGCTGGCAGATTACGGGCCTCCTATAGCTGCTGCCAGGCCCCTAATCTGCCGTAGGCCCCTATATACCGCCTCCTCATGCTGCTGCCAGGTCCAGAGTCTCTCATGGGTCCCTGTACGGCCTCCCATTGCTGCTGTCTCCATCGCCACACTCTGCCATGTGCCACTTTCAGGTCTCCTCACACTGCTGGTGTGTTCCATTTTTTGTCATAGGGTGCTGGCAGATTATGGGCCTCCCATAACTGCTGCCAGGCCCCTAATCTGCCATGGGCCCCTATACCGACTCCTCATGCTGTGACGTTGCAACAAGGTGGAATTCAACCCTACATATGTTAGACCGCCTTTACGAACAGCAAAAGGCCATCACAGATTTCCTGATGTTAAAAGCAGATAAAGGTACTCCCTGTGTAACTTAGATGTCAGCCATTGGCAGCTCATGCGTGACACCTGCGCTTGCTCAGGCCCTTTGAGGAGGCCACGCTATTCGTGAGTCGGCAGGACTATGGGATGAACGACGTCATTCCTCTGTTGCACGTCCTGGAACAAATGCTGTTAACAATGGCTGGTCAGGGTGCGGTAGACGTGGCGCACAGATCTCAACGCCACATGGCCCCTGTGGGGGCAGGACTGGAAGAAGAGGAGGAGGTAGAGGAGGACATTGGTGCTCAGGAATTATTGAGTGAAATGGGTGGTTTTTCCACTCAGCGGACAGGAGTGGAGGAGCAGGAGCATCTGGTAGAGGAGGAGGAAGAGGAGACAGAGGACCTAGACGCACCGTGGCAGTATGCTGTGGAGATGGAGGCAGGGAGTCCCTCGCATTCCTTGGCACAAATGGCCCATAGCATGCTCGGTTGCTTGCGTAGCGACAGCCGAATAATAACCATCAGACAGAGGGATGACTTTTGGCTGTCCACCTTGTTGGACCCTCGCTACCGTTCAAAAATGGTGGCCTTTTTCACACCTGCTGAGAGGGAGGCCAAAATAACGTACTATAAAAAACACCTATGTAGTCAGCTGGTCTCTGCCTGTCTGCGCCAACGTCCATCCTCAGACACTGTGGGCCCTGTGCGCTCGTGTTCCGCTGCCATGGCAGCAGGGGAGGGGTGGGGTGGTAGGAGCAGTGGCAGCTCCACCAGCAGCGGCTGCCTCAGTCTGCAGTCGATGATGAGTAGCTTTCTTCACCAGCGCAGTGAGGAAACTACTAACCAGCCGCAGCAGCAGCAGCAGCATCAGGTGGACCTGGAGCAGGACCTCAAACAACAGGCTTAGGCCTACTTGGACAGCACCCTGCCAACCGAGGTAGACAATCCCCTTGACTACTGGGCAACGAAACTTGACCTTTGGCCCCAACTAGCTGAATTTGCCCTTGAAAGGCTGTCATGCCCGGCCAGTAGCGTGGCATCGGAGCGCGTGTTTAGTGCGGCAGGAGGTATTGCAACTCCGCGGAGGACACGACTGTCCACCCAAAGTGTGGAGAGACTGACGTTTGTGAAAATGAATCAGGCGTGGATTAGTCTGGATTTCAAACCACCAGTTCCTGACACAACTGACTAAATCCGCCATGAATCATGCCCCAAACATGTGCCACTTTCAGGTCTCCTCACACTGCTGGTGTGTTCCATTTTTTGTCATAGGGTGCTGGCAGATTACGGGCCTCCCATAGCTGCTGCCAGGCCCCTAATCTGCCATGGGCCCCTATACCGCCTCCTCATGCTGCTGCCAAGTCCAGAGTCTCTCATGGGTCCCTGTACGGCCTCCCATTGCTGCTGCCTCCATCGCCACACTCTGCCATGTGCCACTTTCAGGTCTCCTCACACTGCTGGTGTGTTCCATTTTTTGTCATAGGGTGCTGGCAGATTACGGGCCTCCCATAGCTGCTGCCAGGCCCCTAATCTGCCATGGGCCCCTATACCGCCTCCTCATGCTGCTGCCAGGTCCAGAGTCTCTCATGGGTCCCTGTACGGCCTCCCATTGCTGCTGTCTCCATCGCCACACTCTGCCATGTGCCACTTTCAGGTCTCCTCACACTGCTGGTGGGTTCCATTTTTTGTCATAGGGTGCTGGCAGATTACGGGCCTCCCATAGCTGCTGCCAGGCCCGTAATCTGCCATGGGCCCCCGTACCGACTCCTCATGCTGCTGCCAGGCCCGTAATCTGTCATGGGCCACTGTTGTCGCTTGTTGGCATATTCCGCTCGTTCAGATGCTCCTTCTCCTGCTACTCCTCTTCACGGATTCCGTCAGCAGTCTTTCTTGGAATCCGTTTCCAAGAGACAACAGTTTGCGAGCACGCACCCGACGGTGCAGAAGCTGAACGTCCTCCTGTCCAAGTTGCTGCTGCCAGGCTCGTAATCTGTCATGCGCCCCTGTACCGCCTCCTCATGCTGCTGCCAGGTCCAGAGTGTGTCATGGGCCCCCGTACCGACTCCTCATGCTGCTGCCAGGCCCGTAATCTGTCATGGGCCCCTGTACCGCCTCCCCATGCTGCTGCCAGGTCCAGAGTGTGTCATGGGTCCCTGTACGGCCTCCCATTGCTGCTGCCAGGCCCGTAATCTGCCATGGGCCCCTGTACCGACTCCTCATGCTGCTGCCAGGCCCGTAATCTGTCATGGGCCCCTGTACCGCCTCCTCATGCTGCTGCCAGGTCCAGAGTGTGTCATGGGTCCCTGTACGGCCTCCCATTGCTGCTGTCTCTATCGCCACACTCTGCCATGTGCCACTTTCAGGTCTCCTCACACTGCTGGTGGTTTCCATTTTTGTCATAGGGTGCTGTATGGCCTCCCATTGCTGCTGCCTCCACCGCCACACTGTGGCTCCACACTCTGGTTTTGGCCCCGTGACTGCCCAAATGAGTGAAGTGTGCGGTGATTCTAAGATCGACGGCACTCATCTGCATGTCATACTGACTGACAGTATTATTTCTCTTCCCCAGCAGACTCCAAGGGCATTTAAATTAAAGGTACAGTGTTCTGCACTAATATTAAGTCTCTCTGAAGCCTAGAAACACCCTTTTTTAAGTTAAATTCACAGCGAATTTATTCGACTCGAATCGAATATTGTCCACGAATTCGCCGAATCAGTCGAATCGAATTTTTCATTTCTTCGCTCATCTCTAGTTATGATGGGTTGTCAATGTTTTGCTGATCAGTATAAGTTTTGGGTAGAAGCTACCTATTTAGTGCTTGCAGCTATCTGTGATAATATTTGCAGGAAAATATATTCACAGGTCAGGGCATCGCATAACCAGGAGACTCCCGTGTACTAATCCATACCATAGAAAAAACAGTGTTCTAGCCTCCAAGTTATGCATCAAAGAAAGGTTATCTAGCTAAAAGGTCCCGAGCCTTAAGAGTATAATTGCATGTATGTATATATATTATTATTATTATTATTATTATTATACAGGATTTATATAGCGCCAACAGTTTGTGCAGCGCTTTACAATATAAGGGAGACAGTACAATTACAATACATTTCTGTACAGAAGGAATAGGAGGGGCCTGCTTGTGGAGCTTACAATCTAAAGGATATATATATATATATATATATATATATATATACACACATACATACACATACATACACACACACACACACGTATATGTGTGTGTACACAGGGATGAGGGGAGGGCCATGTAAGCTTAAAGAGCATATTCATCTTTTTCAAATCCAGCCCCTCAAAACACACGGCTGTAATAACATCTTACCTACCTACAGACTTAAATGAGGGGTTCCTGTACTGGACATCCAAGCTGCTGACTACAAGGGAGGCCCACAGTTGTTGGAATAGGTAAGTATGAATCGGTGAGGGGGTACAGCAGTGTGTATTGAAGTGGCTGGGAGGATTTTTTTTTTTTCTTTTAACAAAAGTGAGCTTGTACTTTAAATGGACACCTTTTTCATGGAGGAAAAAAGTATAAAATGCTATGTGGTGTTATCTGCAGGATTCAGCTGGTTTAGGAAGTAGGATGGGCAGCAATCTGGAGACAAGGTTAATGATGTGAGATGGGGACTAGTGGTTGACAGAGCTTCATCAATATATAATGCATCCAATGATCTCCTGTGTTAGGAATTCCGCACATATGCATTGTGAAGCAGGTGGTGGCAGTGCTGAATTGAGAAACCTGTGAACTCTTTAAAGCAGAATGCCTCAGATGCTATGGGTTTGATTTACTATGCGTGGGCATGGTTAAATAGGCATGGTTAACAGCAACAAACTGTTCTTAGGATAGAAAACAGGGATCCGATTGAGGAAACTGTGTTCGGATTAGAAAATTTATTTTATTTGCAGTAGAAAGGTAGCCAACATTACATGTCATACACTGTTACTATTCCCATGTCACAGAAGACTAACAGAGACAGCTCATATGTGTCCAAAGACTGCCTCCACATTAAATATAAACTGTCACAGATCACTAAAATGTAAAACATGACTGTAACTGGCCATTAGCATGTTACAAAAGACTCTTAGAGACTGCTGGCAGGTTAATGCTTGTCATTGGTCGTCCATTCACATACATACAAAGCACACTAACTTGGCAGAGGTCAGTACCATTAAAATCAAAAACATTGTTAATTGCCTTTAATCTCCTGCTGCACATGTAATGCATATGTGTGGTGGCAAAGAGGATGAACTTGCCCACAGGCCACAAGTATGTGTTCATGGGCGGCAATGGTTTCTCCATGCATACTCCCAGCACAGTGACTGAGATGACTGTGGGCAGGTTGAAATAGGTGCTGTAACACTCAGGACGGTAGGAGTTGATGCCTTTCCTTGGTTCTTTTGTGTTTTGGCATGCTCCTCTCTGGGTCCAGCCCACTAATTCTGTAATATATAAATATATGACAGTCATCCAGTACATGTAGATCCCCCCAGAGAGGTTATTGAGGAGGGTTCTGGGACTTTTTCCCCCAGAGAGCTCAAAAGGGAAGGTCGCAAGGAGAAAGAGAGGACCAGGGCCTGCTTCAGGTCCCAGGCCTGTAAAGGAATAAGACGGAGAATAATACTCACAAGGAATAGAAGGATGTCACTCATCACTGCCTGGATGCAAAGTCATCTGAACCTGGGGTTTACCCTGAAGACACCAACACTAGAACATGCCTCCGAAGGATCTAAATCTGCACGAGAGTGCCTCCGAAGGACTATATTTTCTGGGCAACACCTTTGCAGGTAAGCTGGGGCAGCACTTAAGGCTATAGTTAAGACTAAGGACTGTTCTTTTGTTGGACTGTGTACTACTTTGCATTTTATTTAGTAAAGTATTGAAACATTGTCTTTGCCTGGTCTGAAGTTACTTAAAGGGGTGTAATGCAAGTAACCTGCACAACTTTGCACTTAATCTACAGATTGGGTTACTAGTACATGGGGTATGAAGATTCAGCACGTTAAGAGCCATTTTAGCACAAGTTATACATGTGGTTGCCATGAGCAACAAAGGTAAAGTCATCAAGCAGTCTTTCGTAAATATGTACCTAAATAGAGGTGGAAATGCCTCTAGCCCCAAGGGAAATGTTGTCAGCACTCCCTACGCTACATTCCATCTCTCATGGCAACCAAAACTGCATGCAGAGGTCTCCGTCCTGTACAGAGGCATGGTAGTTCAAGAGTTAAAGTCTAATGCAGGTTGGAGCCCACACTATTTGCACGGCTGGGTTCCATGCTGCTATCAGGACTGACAGTGGGAAACACTGGACAGGTATGTTTACACAGGGACCCGAGAGTCAACTGAAGAACCGTTGCTGTGCAAGTGTACACAGTATATTGGTCATCTCTAGAGTCAGAGGCCTGCCTTAAGGTTGAGTATTCCCCCACAGCAGCCTCAGCCTTGTCCCAGACATTGGTGAAAAGGCACTAAAGTAAAAAGGTACCCCATGTGTATGAGATTGACCCTGCTTCAGGTGCTTGGTGTAGGTCAGAAGAACCCACCCCTGGGGTAATCCTCTTATGTGAACCAGACTTGGTGCCCAAGGAGTTAATTGGGAAACAGAGGAAGGTCCCGCATTACTTGCCTACCACCCTCTTACATGTCAAAAATACCTCCTGGTCTCTAGTAATGATTAGGCAATTTTGACAGCTAACCACAGTGGTCATGTGATCAAACAGACCTTCCCATTCCCATTCTTTTTTGCAGCCTCCAATACCAGGGTACTGTTTGCAGGAACCGTAATATTAGTTTTCCATAAAATTTTATTCCTATCAAAATGCTTTTTCATGTAAACGAAAAGAACAGATATTATTTTCATGAATCTAGGGATCCCCAGAATTTACTTTGGCCTCTATCTGAGGACCCAGTAGAAAGCTTGCACACCAGAGCCTAAAAAAAATAATAATAAATACATAAAAATAAAACTAGTACTATAAAGATGTGGACTAAACATAAATCATAGTAAATAACTTGTTTTATTATGAAATACCCATTTAATTTTTTGTGTTTTATTGTTAAGCCTATCATTGATCAAATACACATTATTTAATTTAATTTGGGATCTTTACCAGCCAATAATACGTCTTTTTACAAGTGAAACTCCAGCACAGATTTTGAGAGGGATCTCACTTGTCAAACAATCAAATAAATTGTATTCTAACAGCCCCCAAGCAAGCAGCTACATACAGAGATGCTGATCCGCTGTCAACAAACACACGACCCAGGTAGTGGGAATTGTGCTGACAGCAGCAATGTCACCCATCACGTTTTCTGGTCACTTCCTCAGAGATATTTTTTTATCAGCTACAGTGGAAAATGGTGATTTTCACACTGTGCATGGTGTGTGGTTTAATCATGGTATTCCGTTTTACAAATGCTAGGACAAGCTGGATAACATCATATACTCTATAATGCAATAATTTTTATTAAATTAGATTTATTTAAAGCTATTTTTTATTGAATTACTGTAATATAACATGACTTTTAAACCCAAACCACAAAGCATTGTTCAAATAATTGTAGAATGCTGGACCAAGAAAATCAACAGGCATGCTACTTTTTGTGCAAATTCACATATAAAATTATTTAATATATTGAAACAAAATTATTAAAATATGTTAAAGTCATACAGTTCATCCAGTTTACCGGACGTTTATATAATCAATTTTATCTGGCCATCTGATGTGCTGCATCTTGAAAGGTCAGTAGAAGTCTATTTTACAGTGTGTTCTGGTGCATTCCAGGAGCATCAGATTACCAGCAGAAGAGTAAAATGGTGCAGTACAGCAATGCCTAGATGAAAAGTTCAGTGGCTGTAAAGCAGTAAGGTTTTTTTTTTTACCTTAATACATTCTATACATTAAGGTTACAAAAAAAAAAACAAAAAAAAACTTCTGTTCCTAGGATTCCGCCCCCCCCCCCCTTATACTTACCTGAGCCCCATCCAGCACTGGGCAAATAGATAGCAGTGGAAACCATTGGCTCCCACTTCTGTCAATCACACTCTGTGACGATGGAGTGGGGCAGGATCGTGACCAGCTGTCTATGTCCATAGAGGCAGGCCTCAGTACTCGGGAGCGAGCCCATTTGAGGGCCCCTGAGGAAGAAGCTTCAGTAGCGCTGGCATGGGACCAGAAAAGAATTGGGGCTGCTCTGTGCAAAACCATTGCACAGAGCAGGCAAGTAAAAAATGTTTATTTTAATTAAAAAAAAAGCTTTACAATCACTTCAAGTACTAACCAGGTAGACCATTCTCCCTGTATACATCTCATTTTATTTTCATTTTTAATTCATGTGAAATTTTTAAAACAAAATTTCCAGGCCAAACACAAAGCTCATAATGGCGCAAGGACACACTGAATGCCTTCAGCTGTCATTGTGCCGTTTTGGGCTTCTAGTGTGTCCCTGTGCATTTAAAGAGGAATGGGCTGCCTCCAGGCATATCTACCCATATTTTATCTATTGATATATATTATATGGTCCAATACGGACACTCTCAAAGATCAAAGTTAGGACTGCAAATATAGGGCTGCACATATGTTGTGCAACTAAAACTGTTTTTACCTCAAATTGTTAGAGTAATTATTTTTGCTGGTGTATCCTCCTAGTTTAGCTATGGGGAGCTAGACTCCAATGGTTAGACAAGGGCTGAGCAGCAGTCCAGGTGTAATAGCCAGAGAGAAGTCAAATTCTGGTCAAGGCTGAGAGGCTCTGCAGGACAGACCCTTGGGAATTTTACCCTGCGCTTTGGAGGGAGGCCCTAGAGGCAGTGGGTGGATCTGAAGAATGGCTGGATGCACTTTTGAGGAATCCTAGTCAATTCTCAGCAAGAGGTTGGCAAGGGGCTGAACACCCGTAAAAGTGTTGGAGCCTGCTCAGTGGCAGGAGAGTTGGAGGGAGACTTCAGGTGGAAGATGTGAGGCTGAGAGCAGGAGGTTGCGAGGAGGCAGAGTGGGATGGGGCCTACCTGCAGGCCTGGAGCTGGAAAGAAGGAAAACTCAGCGCTCACAGGCCCCCTGAGAGAGGACCACCTGTATGTTAGGGAAGGAACAACCCAGCTAATAAACCTGATAGCAGCCACCAACCCACAAGCAGTACAGGAGATGATCTGAGTGAGTACACCTGCACCCCCTGGGCAGATAGGGGAAGGAGCACTCTGGTGGGAAACCAGATTAGCTATCTACCAATGACTGTTCATCTTCTAAAGTGGCAGGAACCAGATCCCCTATTAAGGGATACCCCCAGATTGCTGGGTAAAGAGGATAAGTTCATCTAGGGTCTGGGGCGCTACACTAAGGAGACACTGGCTAGCTCTCCAACAGAGATTGTGCTGCAGAGAAAGCTTGCAAATAGTTCCAGGAATTTGTCCTCAGTACCCTTGGGTATCCTGTACATCCTTATCCTATCCCAGTTCAAAATCCCCTTAATAAAACAAAACCAAAGCTCAAGGACTGATTTCTAACTCTGGATGCAAGCCTTGCTGTGTAGGACTATAGAGGGACCCAAATCTTCTAGCGACTCCTAAAGGGGTAGTACTACGTTGATCAGGTGGTGAGTGTTCTAAAGTCTGTTGAAGCCCCCTCCCTGGTGCCACAGCTGCTCTAGCTGCATCCCTGACTGAATCAACAAAGGTCAGTATTATTCATAGCAGTGTTTGTTTACAATTTTTTAAGGTCACATTCTCTGCTTTAGGGCCCATTTAGTTTGATTTGTTTTAGTAATATGCATTTTATCACACAGCATTGTACAGACAACAGTGCAGTGGAATTCATTGTAAGTTGCATGCCAACACTCTGTACAGAAAGCAGTCATTACACCAGAGTCCTCCACAACAAACATGTCATATGTGGCAGTGTTTTACATTAAAAACAATGCATGTATGAATTTTTTTCTGCAATAGGGTTTGATACCAGGCCTTTAAAATGAATGCATCATACATTACATTAATGCAGTACATAATTTTAAGTAATTTTATTGTTTTAGAACATGTAGTCTTGCTACTTTAACACAAATGAGGAACTACCTTGCAGCCTACCGCAATATGTTTAAAAGATGACAAAGAAGAGTCAGTGCAGACAAAAGATAAACAAGTGTAGCTTTGAATTCAGACTTTTGTGTTTATTTGCTAGTATGTTTTATATTGGAGCACATCCAGAAACATTTCATAGTATGTTAAAAATGTACATCAACATGCATTGTAGTACATTTCAATGCACTTTGAAGTGTGTTTACATTGCACATCAGTGAACATTATAATGCATGTCAAGTGCACCGCAAGGAGTGTTAAAAATGGATGGAGATGTGCAGTGACATGCATTTAGATGCATTTCTATTGAATCAAGTTAAAACCCATCAGGAAAAAAATGTACCAAAACACAAAGATGCAAATAAGAAAATTTGGAACAGTAGCATCAATAACATGTAAATGTTGTGCAAAGTGGACACAAAATCTCTTGTATAGATCATAAACCCTTTGGTACTATTAACCTAAAATGTGGAGCTTACCCCATTATACTGTATATAGTTACATTGGTAGTCTGGCTGAAAAAAGACAAAAATCCATCTAGTTCAAGTTATAAACCTATACCTACAGTTGATCCAGAGGAAGGCAAAAAAAAAAAACAAGCAAAGCATGATCCAATTTGCTCCTGTAAGGGAAAAATCTCCTTTCTGATCCCCCGAAAGGCAATTGGATATTCCCTGTATCAACTTTACCTATAAATGTTAGTATATTATATTATATATTATGTGCATCTAGGAAAGAATCCAGACATTTTTTTTTTTTTTTTAAAGTAATCCACTGAGCTGGCCAGAGACAACTCTTGAGGGAGTCTATTCTAGATTTCTTACTGTGAAGAAACCTTTTTTAGTATTTGAAGATGAAATCTCTTTTCCTCCAGACGTAAAGAGTGCCCCCTTGTCCTCTGTGATGACCTCAGGGTGAATAGCTCTACACCGGGTTCACTATATGAACCACTGATGCATTTATACATGTTGATCATATCCCCCCTTAATATCCGCTTCTCAAGAGAGAATACATTCAGTTCCTCTAATCATTTCTCATAGCCAAGCTCCTCCTCTTATCAGTTTGTTTGCCCTTCTCTGTACTTTCTCCGGTTCCCCAATATTATTTTTGTGAATTGGTGCCCAAAACTGAACTGCATATTCCAGATGAAGTTTTACCAATGATTTGTACAGGGGTAGAATTATATATCTCTCGCTCTCTGGAGTCTAAAATTCTTTTAAGAGGATTTTGCTCACTTTAGAAACCACAGCTTGGCATTGCATGCCATTATTAAGCTTATGATCTACCAGAACTCCAAGATCCTTCTCCACCATTGATTCCCCCAGTATGTATGATGCATGCATATTCTTAGCCCCCAAGTGCAGAACCTTACATTTATCAACATTAAACCTCCTTTGCCACATAGTTGCCCAGTTAAACAGTGCCTTGAGGTCGGCCTGTAAGTTGGAGACATCCTGTAAGGACATTATTCCAATGCAAGGCTTGGAGTCATCTGCAAAGACTGAAATGGTATTTTGAATCCCAGACCCTATATTATTTATAAATATAATAAAAAGTAAGGGTCCCAAAACTGAACCTTGGGATACACCACTAACAGCCCTAGACCATTCAGAGTATGAATCATTAACCATTACTCTGTGAATTCAGTCTTTTAGCCAGTTTTCTATTCATTTACATACAGATTTTTCCAAGCCTGTAGACTTTACCTTACACAATAGCCGTGTGTGGGGAACTGTGTCAATTGCTTCCCCCCACACCCCTCTGTCCAAGGTTTTTCTCACCTCCTCATAAAAAGAAATCAGATTTGACAACCTCTGTTTTTCATGAATCTATGCTGCCTGTTGTTTAAAATGTTTTTTCAAGCAAATGCTCATCCATGTGGTCTTTTATTAAACTCTCCAGTATCTTCCCAACTATACAAATTAAACTAACAGGTCTATAATTACTTGGCAAAGATTTTGACATTGGCCTTACGCCAATCCAGTTGTACTATGTCAGTCATTAAAGAGTCCCTAAAAATTAGAAACAATAGCTTTTAAACGACAGAGCTCAATTCTTTAAGGACCCGTGGGTGTATGCCATGCGGGTCCAGATGCTTTATTCATCTTTATTCTTTCTAAATATTTCTGGATCATAACAATCGTGAGCCAATGTGGATCATCTGGGGCTGTGTCAATACCATGCCCATTATGGACAAGAGCTTCCCCATGCTCCTTTGTATACACAGAGCTGAAAAAGGTATTTAATAAATTTACCTTCTATTTGTTCCCAGTCACCCACTCTATATTATTTTGTAAAGGCCCTACATGCTCGGACCGGAACTTTTTACTATTAATATATTTGAAGAATCTTTTGGGGTTTGACCTGCTACCTTTTGCAATCTGTCATTCATTTTCAATTTTTGCAGCGTTGATTTCCTTATTACATATTCTGTTTTATTCTTTGTAATGTTTAAAAGATGATAGTGGTCCTTCATGTTTATATTTTATAAAATCTCTTTTCTTGTTATTTATAACTTTAACTTTGGCTGTAAGCCACATAGGTTTCATTTTTAGCCTTTTAAACCTGTTGCCCATTGCAATATAGTTTGCAGTGTGTTCACATACAATCTTTTTGAAGAACTCCCATTTCTGTGTTGTGTTCATCGATGCCAATGTTCCATCCCACTCTAAGTCTTGGACAGCAGCTCTCAGCCTTGGAATATTAAAAGTTGAGAGTTTTTATTTTTCCCGTATGTGCTGCTTGTTTACAGACAACAATAAATGAAATCATGTTATGGTCACTGCTACCCAGATGTTATTGTATATGGACATTAGTAATATGTCCTGCATGGTTTGAGATTACCAGGTCCAGCAGAGCATCATTCCTAGTTGCGGCCTCTATGAACTGTACGATAAAATTGTCCTGTAGTATGTTTATAAATGGTTGCCCTTTAACTGTTCCTGCAGTGCCATTACTCTAGTCAATTTCCAGGTATTTAAAATTATTCTCTCTATGATGCAAACTATCCGCAATATATCTCCATCACTTCAGAAGTGGAACACTCTTCCTATCCTGTTTTTGAGACACATGTTGTTGATTAAAATAATGGTCCTCCCAAAGCTGCTCTACCTTTTTGAGACCCTGCCTGCCCCCTGGTTTAATTTTGGTGCCATTAATTAATGGACAGAGCTAAAGGAGGTTTGCCGGCCTCTGTGCGAATTCGATGTTGTAGAGTTGCTCTGTCAAAATACCAAAGTGCATACTCGACCAAATACAATTCTGGATGAGTTGTCATACTGAAAATACTTGGTGTACAATACAGCAAGCAGCAATTCCCTTGGGAATCCTACAAATATTAGTGTGGGCTGCTTTTACCTATCACTGTGTGCACCATAATCCACATCCGATCATTTTGGCAGCCCTAGCAGCGTTAGATTATTATATTAAAGCTAGTGGCCCATCTCCTATGGTGACTAATATCCCAATACCCCTTGAAACTCTTCAAATCTTAATATCTGATATATATCCTAAATGCTGGGAACTTAAAGTGTTACTAAACCCACAACAGTAAAATCAGTCTGTATATGCAGTAAAGCATGCTTGTTATGCTCATTGAGAACCTAAGGGGTAAATCCTCTGCATTGTGTAAAAATTCTGTTTGATCCTGACTTTTCTGATCCTCCCCTTCTTCCAGTGTCCCCCTTTTATGTCCTAAGAAGACATATAAGTGGAGACACACTGCACATGCTCAGTATGGTGTGTGTATTGCTAGAGAGTGCATGTGATCAGCACAGGGCCAATCAGCACTGTTCAGACAGAGGTCAGGGGTTGTGCATAACCCTAAAGCAGAAATAGAACTCCTACAAGCTGTAACCAGTGCTCTGCTGAACACTGATAGAAGTCACAAGGCTGCTCAAACTGCTGATGAGAAAAGGTATTTAGCAGTTTATATCTACTAAAATAATTGCACTTCTATGTTCTGTGTACTGTGAGAGACCAGATATAGTGAATGCAGGGTCCTGGGTTTAGTAACACTTTACAAGGAATGATCTCTTGGAGAATAAAAAACTGATTCCTTTTTTCAACTCTTCAGCAAAGGTTCTTTATTTCCCCCATGGATTATTTGATCTATGCTAGCTTGGCTTTATTTCTTAAACAGCATCTCATACCCTTTTTTAAATTACCCTCTTCGATTTGGTCTTTCTGGAATTCTACCTCTAAGATACCCAGAGGTATTTCATTGTTTTACCATGAGCTCAACGCCAAGCTGATCTTTGCTAAAAATTCCTGTTTGCTAAAATGGGAACCAGAACTGCAGATTTCTTATTCAGAAGCTCAAAGGCAGAAGGCCATCTTATACAATTACTCATATTCCAAATGTGCTAGCCACTGGGAAATGGCCCAAAAGATACACCTTAGATCAGTGGTTCTCAACCTTCCTAATGCCGCGACCCTTTACTTCAGTTCCTCATGTTGTGGGGACCCCCAACCATAAAATAATTTTAGTTGCTACTTCCTAACTACAGCAGCTCTTCTCATTCCCGCCATACAAGGCGGCACACCTCCCCCATCCCCACCACACAGAGCAGCCAGCTCTCTTCACACACGGCCCGCTCTCACCTCCACCATCATGGATCCGCTCTCCCCCTCCTCCACCCAGTCCCCAGCTAGCCGGCTCCCTGACAGAGGCCACGCCCAATCTGAGGACATCAAAACTTTTTCACTGGCGCTTCCCGTTGACACATCACCTGGTCTGGTTGTTCAAGTTCAATCCCGATAAGCCCTGCCCCGCATTTAGAGCTGGGGATGATGTCGCCGCTCAGCGATGATTGGGTGAGCATTGCAGACAATGGGCGTGGTGGATGTTGTGGGAGATGATAGGCTGGGGCAGAGGGGTCAGGTGTCATCACTGCTGACTGTTCTCTTACTCGTATGTGGGCGTACCTGAATGTGGGCGGACCCACCTGGAGACGAATAGAGGAGCAGTGTCTCGGTTCCTAAGACCAATCGGAAATATGTGTTTTCCGATGGTCTTAGGTGACCCCTGTGAAAGGGTCGTTCGACCCCCAAAGGGGTCGCGACCCACAGGTTGAGAACCGCTGCCTTAGATGGTCATTAACATCATACCCCATTGCTAAATTCTCTAACATGAGCAACAACTTTTGTTGGAGGGGCTGCAGACAAGTGGGCACCTTGGCTCACATACTTTGGTCCTGTATCAGCACCCAGAGTTATGGCAATTCAATTTTTAGATTCCTCTCCAAAGTGACTGTGGAGCAGGTGATCATAAATATATATAATTGACAAATTTCCAACCCAAGTTATTCCCATAGCGGTTAACATACTGGCAGTTGCATGTCTTATGTTAATCAAAAAAGGAAATTTTCTCTGACCCTCAATCTTTCTGAAGTTAAATGTCACCTTGATGCAATTCTATGGTATGGGTAACTAATGGCTTTTAGAGATGGTACACTATATAAGTTTCAGCAATGTTGGTGATGTTATTTTACGATACCTGATGTCTACTACATATCCTACTTCTGGAGTATGTTATGTATATGTATGTAGGTCTGTTTTTGACACAGACTTCTTTATATGTGTTTTATAAGCTTTGGTCCTTCTCGATGTGAAGTGGCTAGTACACAGCTGTTATTTTTTGTACTTGAAAACCTTAACAAAGAAATATTTGATTAGAAAATACCTAAGTGGATCTACAAAAAACTTTATAAAAAGGATCTGGAGTCAGGACAAGGATACATATTCACTAACAAAACCTCTTTTTTGTTCATGCCAGCCATACCAGAAAGTTCTACCCTCATATGGTTGAGCCATAGAATGTGCACAACCTATTTCAGCTATGTCAAGTGGTGGATGGAAGGAACAGGCACTTGCTCTTCTTTGCTGAGCTACAGTGGAAATATTCCCTGCCATCCATAGGGGGAGGTTTACAAAACTGGAGAGTGCAAAATGCGGTGCGGCTCTGTATAGAAACCAATCATCCTCCTTTTTTTTTTCAAAGCTTAACTGAACAAGCTGACGTTAGAGGCCGATTGACTACCATGCACAGCTTCACCAGATTCTGAGTGCTCCAGTTTTACTTAATCTCCCGCATAGCATTTCATCATATATTCCCTTGCTATCTTCTATTTTTATGAAGCCCACTCAGTCTGAATTCATATGTAAAGTTAGCACCTATAGAAAGGGGCTCACATCTGACATTTAGAAAATTATAATTATCTTACCAGATAATCATTTTCCCAACACCATTATATGAAAACGTGGTAAAAAAAAGATCTAGGGTGTAATCCCCCTCTTACTTTTTGGCAAACCATCTGGGACAAAGAGAGTGAAACCTCTTCTTGCACACTATATAAAGAAAACAAAAAATATACACACACACACCCCACACACTCCCTGGCCACTTTATTAGGTACACCTTGCTTGTACCAGCTTGGACCCACTTTTGCCTTCAGAACTGCTGTTGGAAACATTCCTCAGAGATTTTGGTCCATATTGACATGATAGCATCACACAGTTGCTGCAAATTTGTCCATGATACGAATCTCCCATTCCACCACATCCCAAACGTGCTCTATTGGATTGAGATGTGGTGACTTGCTGGGCCATTTGGAGTACAATGAACTCAATGTCATGTTCAAGAAACTGTTTGAGGTGATTTGAGCTTTGTGACATGGTGCATTATCCTGCTGAAAATAGCCCTCAGAAAATGGGTACACTATAGTCACAAAGGGTTGGACATGGTCAGCAACAATACTCAGGTAGGAAATGGTGTTTAAACATTGATCAATTGGTACTAAAGGGCCCAAAGTGTGCAGAGAACATAACCCCCACACCATTACACCACCAGCAGCCGGAACCATTCATAAAAGGCAGGATGGATCCATACTTTCATGTTCTTTACACCAAATTCTGACCCTCCCATCTGAAGGTCACAGCTGAAATTGAGACAGACCAGGCAACATTATCCAATCTTCTATTGTCCAATTTTGGTGAGCCTGTGCGAAGTGTAGCCTCCATTTCCTGTTCTTAGCTGACAGGAGTGTCATCCAGTGTGGTCTTCTGCTTCAAGGATCAATGTGTTATGCATTCGGAGATGGTATTCTGCATACTTTGGTTGGTACAAGTGGTTATTTGAGTTACTGTTGCCTTTTTATCATCTGCCCATTCTCCTCTGACATCAACAAGGCAGTTTCATTCACGCAACTGCCGCTCACTGGATATTTTCTCTTTTTTGAACACTCTCTGTAAACCATAGAGATGGTTGTGCATGAAAATCCCAGTAAACCGGCAGTTTTTTAAATACTCAGACCAGCCTGTCTGGCACCAACAACCATACCACATTCAAAGTCACTTAAATACCCTTTCTTCCCCATTCTGATGCTCAGTTTAAACTTCAGAAAGTCTTCTTCACCACATCTACATGTTTAAATGCATTGAGCTGCTGCTATGTGATTGGCTGATTAGCAATTTATGTTACCAAGCAATTGAACAGGTGTACCTAATAAAGAGGCCGATATGTGTGTGTGCGTAAATACATATATATATATATATATATATACATACACACACACACACACACACACACACACAGTTGCAAGAAAAAGTATGTGAACCCCTTGGGATTACGTGGAGTTTTGCATGAATTGGGCATAAAATGTGCTCTGAACGTCATCTAAGTCACAACAATAGAAGAACACAGTCTGCTGAACATAGTACTACACAAACTTTAGATGTTGCCATGGTTTAATTGCACATAACATGTAAACATTCACAGTGCAGGGAGGAAAAAGAATGTGAGGCCCTAGCTTAATGACTTCTCCCAGAGCTAATTGGAGCCAGGAGTGAGCCAACTTTGACTCCAATCAGTGTGATGATATTGGATGTGTTGCTGACAGCTGTCCTGCCCTTAAAGAAAACACACCTGTTTTGGGTTTACTGGTTTCAAGAAGCACTGTCTGATGTGAACCATGCCTCGCAGAAAAGAGCTCTCAGAAGACCTATGATCAAGAATTGTTGACTTGCATGAAGCTGGAAAGGGTTACAAAAGTATCTCCAAAAGCCTTGATGTTCACGTGTCCACGGTAAGACAGACTGTCTACAAAGAGAAAGTTTAGCACTGTTGCTACTCTCCCTAGGCGTGGTCGTCCTGTAAAAATGACTGCAAGAGCACAGCGCAGAATGCTGCATGAGGTAAAGAAGAATCCCAGAGTGTCAGCTAAAGACCTACAGAAATCTCTGGCACATGCTAACATTTTTGTTGACACATCTACAATAAGGAAAACATTAAACAAGAATGAAGTACATGGGAGGACACCACGGAGGAAGCCATTGCTGTCCAAAAAGAAGATTGCAGCACGTTTGAAGTTTGCAAAAGAGCACCTGGATGTTCCACAGCACTACTGGCAAAATATACTGTGGACAGATGAAACCAAGATTGAGTTGTTTGCGAAGAACACACAACACTATGTGTGGAAAAAAAAAGGCACAGCATACCAACATCAAAACCTCATCCCCACTGTAAAACATGGCGGAGGGAGAATCATGGTTTGGGGCTGCTTTGCTGCCTCAGGGCCTGGACGGATTGTTGTCATTGATGGGAAAATGAATTCCAGAGTTTATCAAGACATTTTGCAGGAAAACGTACGACCATCTGTCCGCCAACTGAAGCTCCGCAGAGGATGGGTGATGCAACAGGACAATGACCCAAAGCATACAAGTAATTCAACAAAACAATGGTTGCAACAGCACAGAATACGCCTTCTGGAGTGGCCCAGTCAGAGTCCTGACCTCAACCCGATTGAAATGCTGTGGCATGACCTTAAGAGAGCGATTCACACCAGACATCCCAAGAATATTGCTACACTGAAACAGTTTTGTGAAGAGGAGTGGTCCAAAATTACTCCAGATCGTTGTGCAGGTCTGATCTGCAACTACAGGAAACGTTTGGTTGAGGTTATTGCTGCCAAAGGAGGGTCAACCAGTTATTAAGTCCAAAGGTTCACATATTTTTTCCTCCCTGCACTGTGAATGTTTACATGTTATGTGCAATTAAACCATCGCAACATCTAATTTTTGTGTAGTATTATGTTCAGCAGACTGTGTTCCTCTATTGTTGTGACTTAGATGACGTTCAGAGCACATTTTATGCCCAATTCATGCAAAACTCCACGTAATCCCAAGGGGTTCACATACTTTTTCTTGCAACTGTATATATATATAATTTTTTTCCCTCTCGTTTCATCTGCTAATCCTGATCCAATGAACACCTTCCTTTCTCTTTTCCCAGTGTTTTCTTACATCACCTTTCATGGTCAGGCTCCTTAAGATGCAGGTGGCTTACAGTGATAGCAGAGCGATTAATCAGAGCTCCCCTCTTTGTGTATTATGTGGTGATCACAGTGCTGAAGGTGAAAGCAGCAGCAACTGAAAAGGCTTCCTTTCTTAGTATTTCCATTTTCATCCTCATTGCTTCCATTCATGACTGCAAGAGAGTGATTGATACGACAGATATTCACGGACATGTCATGCTCTGCCTCCTACATTTTAAGAAGCTTTACTATGATAGGCAGCAAACAGAAGAATAGGAGTGGGAAGAAAGAGATTTGGTTTCATTTATAGCCCAGCAAAATAGTCTTGATAGTGGGCACCAGCACCACTGGACATTAATACATGCCTTGTCTGTCCCAGACACCATGATCTGCCACCAGAGATGTATTCCCATAGTGGAGTGTTCATTGCTTAAGTGACCAAGCGCTACTCCTAAGTGTTGTTTTATGGCTCATAGGCAGGAGACAGCAGAACCCTGGTCATGTTTGTTCAGACTTTGTGAAAGTTGAAGCTTACACTCTAATTTTTGGGGGCTACAGCAGTGGGTCAGTCTGACAGCAGGGAAGATCAATGTTAGTTCTTAATGGAACCTGCTATACAAGGCTGTCTGCCAGCCATATGGACCTCAACTAATCAAAAAAAAAAAGCAACAAAAAAGCGGCGCAGTTTTAGAGTTTATGCACATGCCCATCTAACCTCATAAAATAATATTTAAATAATATTAAAAAAAATAGTGAGGAATACAAGCAAAACCCAGTGCAATGCTTGTAGGGACCTTTCAAAATAATACATTTGATCTGTTATCTCCACATTCATTAGGGAATCCATAAGAAAAAAACGGACAAGTGCAGTCCACAGACACTCTAATATATATTTTTTAAAACATCTTTTTAACTAGATGTTGCTTGAAGAATGTAGACCTGAAAATAAGATTTATAACTTCTAAACAGTGAGGTCATCCAAGGTGGTGTTGTGATGAAAAAAAATCAGTAGCAAAGCATAACAAGGCAGTTTAAACTGCGGTTAGGATTATTACTGAATCTTCCTATTTGAAAACATGTCTTAGCCTTGCCTCGTTCACATCACGGGCAGTAAAAACAGATGGTTGGGCTGCAGTTATACCACCTCCTGACTGCCTACATAGAGAAGTACACGGAACTGCTAAGGGCTGTACACATGCTGTGACAAAAATACCACCCCATGTTGTGTTTGGTGGGTGGTTTTGCCACCTAATGTGACCTATAAACGTGAATTGTGCCACTATGCAATGCATGTGATTGGGGTGCAGTGGTTTAGATTTGTCAGGGTCAAAATAGGTGGTGAGAAGGCAACATTTCACCTCCAATTTCACCACCCATGTGAACAAGGCCTTACTGTTCTTGAGCTTTGTATAATTACATTTTTTTTTCTAATTTTGCATAGAGTGGGGAAAAGATAGAGGTTGATCGACAAATAGGCTGTTCACTTTCCAAGGGAAGTTGCACTTTACAATATAAATATCCCCATATCATAGTAAATGTGGCAACAGTTCACCTGGTAAAGAATACCCAACAATGTGCAGAAAAAAAATGTTAAAAAAAACAAACAAAAAGAGAATTTTTGCTTGCATGTGATTGGATGATGGAAATCAGCAGAACTTCACCTCATTTACCATGTTCTGAGGACAATTCTCTTGCAACGGTCAACTTGAAAAGTCTATTTGTCTTTGGTAAATTAATTCCTTAAGACTCTAAAAACCTGTCAGGTGTTTATGCATGTCTGTATGAGCATTGGGGACATGTACTTTTACTAAAGTCACACTGAAAGAAACTCACGTTTTAGACTGTCCTTCACTTTCTGTATTCGTAATGACTATGGTAACCAGTGGGAGAGGAAGAATGAATATTTCTAGTAGGGACACACACAGGAATAAAAACCAAACAGATGTTTTGAAAACTTACACTATAAGTAAGCCCACTTTTGTATCTTTTACCTACAAGAAAGCTTACAATAAAGCTTACCTGTAGGCAAAATGAATATCTCCCAAACATGCACTGTTTAGGAGATATTTGCTCTTTTTGTCCGCTGGCGTATGTGCTCTGAAGGAACAGCATACCCATGCCGTTCCTTCAGAGCATTGTGCCATGTCCCCAGATTCCCAAAGGCATGCACAGGAGTGAAGTTCACGTGGCTTGGCCAGTCAGGTGGCCAGGACTCGCAAACCCGAAAGGAAGACCGGGTGAAGATGGAAGTCTCTGCAGCGAGGACACCACACCGCTAGAGGGCTTCGTTTTAACTTAAGTCCTGCATAATGTGCTAGTATGTAATGCATACTAGTACATTATGAGATTTTTTTTCCCTCAAGCTGCGGTTTACTACTGCTTTAAATTAACTTAGACTGGCTGCCTAGATAGAGTGTGTACAAGAGCTGTGATACAAATTGAAAATTACTTTTTGTTCCATATTCTACAATTTTTGCATTTTGCTTTTCCAACTCCATGGTATCCATAGACTGCACTAAATCCAATCAATAAAACAAGGATTGTACATAGTACAATATCAGACCTCTGAAAAGTATAAGCAAGCATGTACTCAGTACTTGGTTTGGGCCCCTTTTGCAGCAATTACTGCCTCAATGCGGTGTGGCATGGAAGCTATCAACCTGTGGCACTGCTGAGGTGTTATGGAAGACCAGGATGCTTCAATAGCGGCCTTCAGCTCTTCTGCATTGTTCGGTCTCATGTCTCTCATCTTTCTCTTGGCAATGCCAAGGTCAGGCGAGTTTGCTGGCCAATCAAGCACAGTAATCCCACGGTCATTGAACCAGGTTTTGGTGCTTTTGGCAGTGTGGGTAGGTGCTATGTCCTGCTGGAAAATGAAGTCAGCATCCCCATAAAGCTTGTCTGCGGAAGGAAGCATGAAGTGCTCCAAAATCTCCTGGTAGACGGCTGCGTTGACCCTGGACTTAATGAAGCACAGTGGATCAACACCAGCAGATGACATGGCTCCCCAAATCAACACAGACTGTGGAAACTGCACACTGGACTTCATGCATCTTGCAGTGTGTGCTTCTCCATTCTTCCTCCATACTCTGGGTCCTTGGTTTCCAAATGAGATGCAAAAGTTGCTCTCATCAGAAAAGAGGACTTTGGACCACTGAGCAACAGACCAGGTCTGTTTTTCATTAGCCCAGGTAAGACGCTTCTGACATTGTTTGTTGTTCAGGAGCGGCTTGACAACAGGAATACGACATTTGAAGCCCATGTCCAGCATCCGTCTGTGTGTGGTGGCTCTTGATGCACTAACTCCAGCCTCAGTCCACTCCTTGTGAAAGTCCCAACACTTTTGAATGGCCTTTTCCTGACAATCCTCTCCAGGCTGCGGTCATCCCTGCTACTTGTGCACCTTTTTTCTTCCACATAACTTTCTATTAATGTGCTTTGATACAGCACTTTGGGAACATCCAACTTCTTTTGCAATTACCTTTTGAGACTTTCCCTCCTTATGGAGGGCTTCAGTGATGGTTTTTTGCACAACTGTCAGGTCAGTAGTCTTTCCCATTATTGTGATTGTGATTCCTACTGAACCAGACTGAGAGACCATTTAAAGGCTCAGGAACCCTTTGCAGGTGTTATGGCTTAATTAGCTGATTTGAGTGGGACACTTTGAGCCTAGAATATTGCACCTTTTCACAATATTATAATTTTCTGAGATTGTGGATTTGGGGTTTTCATGAGCTGTAAGCCATAATCATCACAATTATGACAAATCACGGCTTGAACTATCTTGCTTTGCATGTAATGAGTCTATCTCATATATTAGTTTCACCTTTTAAGTTGCATTATTGAAATAAATGAACTTTTGCACGATATTCTAATTTTTCGAGTTTCACCTGTATTTTGGTTATATATTTTAATACGACTGATGTGAATGTGCAATATACAGTATATATATTAATTTATATATACATACATACACACACATATCATATACACACACACAAAACTGGTATAGAGGCACTCACAGGTCTTGCAGAGGAGGAAGATCAAAACAGCAGTGTTTTTATTGGCAATGTTTCGATGAAACTCAGTCCACCTTTCTCAAGACACTACAACATGGCTGTGAACAGACTAATATACCCAGAGACCCAACCACCAACACCACCCCCAAGTGATGACCTCCCACAGGGCAAGAGTTAAAAGACATACGGGAAGAGGTCAATGAAAGATCACAAGAGTGAGAACCTCAAGACTAACGTCACTAGGAAAAGAACATGCCATCCCAAACAGACAGAGTGAGTATGGAAACCTAGTGAGGTTTCCATTAAATAAAAAGGGTTTGGACACCCAGAACACAACACAGAAGAATCAGTTTAGTATTGCACCTAAATGGCACAAAACATTCATAGATACACAGCAACACAGACTGTGCACAAAAATAGGAATACATACAAAATAGACGTAATATATATTGATACTCCACAACCAGAGAAGAAACCTGAGGATTCAATTAATAGTTTCAGAGAAGGACTGATGGTGAGAACTCCAAGACTTACACCACTAAGAAAAGAACATGCCATCCCAAACAGGAGTGAGTATGGAAGCCTTTTTTTTTCCCCATGTAAAGTATCTGGCCCCGCCCCCTCATGCACATCACTCACCTAGGTGAAGGACGTGCAATGTGCTCCTTGTGCCTTCTAGGATATGCATGTCACGTATACCAGGCCAATTGCAGAGAAAAAACTGATCTAATACACACAGCATCAGTCTTCAATTGAGATTTTGATAACCCTTTGACAACATTGTAGTATTTAATCCCTTCCATATCTGTGCTATACACAGGCTCGGACTTGGAAAAAAAACAGACCGGAGCATTTTAGACTGAGCAGCCAATTTCCAGGGGGGGGGGGCAAGCGCATTCGCGTGGGCAGTTGGTGACAGAATATTCACGGAGTCGGTCCTGTATTGATTATAGTTGCCCTTTACAGCGCAGTCCCCTTTATATCACAGTGCCCCGTATATATATTAAAAGAGATGGGCCAATCCAGCAAAGAGACATCCCCATATAGCAAAGATGGGATGTTTCTTTGCTAGACAGGGATGTCTCTTTGCTGGGTGGGGATGTCCCTTCTTGGACTTGGCTGTCTCTTTGCTGGACTGGAATGTCTCTTTGCTGGACTCAACTGGGCAAAGACAGCCTAGTCTAGCAAAGAGACAGACCGTCCAGCAAAGAGACGGCCTGTCCAGCAAAGAAACATCCCCATATAGCAAAGATGGGATGTCTCTTTGCTGGGCAGGGATGTCTCTTTGCTGGACACAACTGGGCAAAGACAGCCCCTGGATTCACACTATAGCGGTGAGGTAAACCACATGTGATTCAGTTAGGAATCGCACCGTATTGCTGTTCAAATCACACATGATTTTTTGCAGTGTAATTTGAGCCCACTTATTTTGTATGGGCTGAACTCGGACCTCACTGCACAAAGGGTGCAGGAACCTTCTTTGATGGAATCTGCTTTGATTCTTGCAATTGCACTGTGTTTTGCAATCTGTTTTGGGGGGCCATTAATTTAACATTATCACTGATAGCAGATTGCAAGAACGGAGTGCAATTTCAATGTGATGCAGGAAATGCTCAAGATTTGCTGTGTTTTCCGCAACGCATATATATGCTTTGGATATCAAATCAGTATTTGGTGTGACCACCCTTTGCCTTCAAAACAGCATCAATTTTACAATTGTACACTGCAATGTACACTTGCGCACAGTTTTTGAAAGAACTCGGCAGGTAGGTTGTTCCAAACCAAAAACACATCAAACTCTGTATTCCTACACTTTGGGATGGACTCTGCTAGAGTTATGGTAACTTCACAGATATCCTGGAAAATGCACTCCATGATGCCCTCAACGTACCGGGGTAGTCCAATGTCACTGGATACAAAGAAAAACAAAGGGTGCACCTGTCTAGTGCATTATTGTAAAAAATGTTTATTGGAAGGACAAAAAGTAAGTATCGTACTTACAATAGGCAAACAAGTCAAAGGCACATCACACTAAACAGCGGTGTCCAATCCACATTGCATATAAATCAAAAAAAATGAAACCCTGGACTTCCAACAGTCTAACACGTTTCAAGGTCTCAGTCTCTTCCTCAGAGCCACCAAGTGAGAGTCTGTACTTCTCTTATATATGTTAGCTAATGCAGATTCTAAAAACACATGTGGGACGTCCCTGGTAACACCAGAGGCAGAAACTGGTGTCACATGAGCTGTTCTTACCTGCATTCATAAATAGGAATGTAAACATAAATGTAGACATCATTTGAGTGATACCACATAGGATAAATAATATAGAGACCACAAATCACATAAAACACATGGAAGGCATACAAGAAATCCATAAAAATGTATATATAAATAAAATATACATGTATATATACAAAGAAAGCAATTCCATGGGGACAAAAAGATCTATTTTCAAGAAAGTTCAATCCCATCCTAATCTTAGAATATATGCGCAATGAAACATCCATCCATACCTGGATAAAAGGATGATGATACAAATGCTCACACTAGTGCTACTAATAGGGGCACACATACTGATTAGCAGCTAGTAATCATAGAAGCAGCAAGAAGAGCTTTCTTTTGTAAGGGAGAATAGGATCAATATAGGAATAAGTGAATGATGTAGACTTACATGGCTTGTGTGTATAGGGACATGATGAAGGGTCACTTGGACCTCACAAGATGAAATACAAGGACACTGTAAGGGTGTTGGTGGAATGGAGGGCACTGTATAAGAGGTTGGAAAGCATGCCGGCGTGTACAGTCCATAGACATGCTGCGGACATGCTGACTGGTGTGCTCTAGCCTACTCAATGCCACCTCTAGCAACCAGGAAGTGTGGACGTCTGTGCACCTCACAGAGCCAATGGGCTCACACCATGAGGTCACATGGCTGGAGGATCTCCAGAGGAGTGTGGGTGTCAGTGCGCTCCACCGAGGGCCAATGAGGATGTCATATGACCTCACCCAAGGAGAGGGCGGGTGCCGATGCACTCGATCAGGGACAGATGGGCTCACAGGAGGGAGAGGAAGTAGCAGATGCAGAGAGGGAGAATGGAACGCTAGTTGAGCCTAACAAAAAGGGGAGTCCACAGTTTACAAAAGCTTTCTCTAGCTTTTGTAAACTGTTACTGTATGCTTTCTACCTTACAATTTGTGGGTGTTCAGGACTCCTTTCTTTACTCAACCATGATCCCAGCTATACTACTCCATTCCACTTCACAAAAGAAACAACAAACACTGTTCTCCCATTGTATCAGCTCACCTACATGAGAAAAGACTTTCCAACTAAATTTGATAAGGTGTGGTTCAGTTTATTCTCTACCTTAGCCTTTTTCAATGCTGAGGTGCCTTCAGGTTTCTCCAGGGTTGTCTTGGCAACATGCCTAAATATTGCTCGAACATTGTATACAAACCAACAGGTGGACCAAGCCTGCCTTTTAGTCCATTTCCCACTGATGTTGTCCTTCCGTGGGGGAAAGTACTCCGTTCCCACCAGGGGAGTCAACACAATTACATTTCCATCATTTTTGACTATTTATTCTATCCCAAGTACTCAAAACGTTCCTTGTCAGTGAACTAATATTAACATCCAATGTGTGAAACGTATGTGGTATACATACAATCTTCTCTAACTGTGCCTTACTTAAAATCCCTTCCATATTTACCCATCCCTACACTTGTGAGTTAAATGTCCAGGGTAAAGGATAAGAAAGGAAGGATAATGGATAAATGATAAGAATGTACATTTGAAAGATGCATTAAATGAAGGGAAAATTGCACACTTTTCAAAATTTAGAGAAGAATAAAGATTTATTTATCACATTGGATGAGTGGCGGTATTATCAACTAAATCATTTTGTTTCGAGTCTCCCACATCCACTGAGGATGTCAGAGGATATGTATTAAATTGAAAAATTGTTAAAATTAAAAAATAACGCCAAAACATGTTACTTCAAGGATCTATACGATTCTTATGAACACGGAAAGAACTGATCCTCCGGGGTTCTTGGGAAAAGGAGCTGGGAACAGAATTGAATGCACAGCAAAGGAATAAAGTTTTTAAGTTAACACGAGGTGACAAATATGAGTACAGTGGAAATAAACTATAAATGTATGGCTAGATGGTATGTCACACCAAACATAGCTCACAAGCAACAAGTAGATATCTCACCTCTGTGCTGGAGAGGATGTGGAGAAAGGGGTACAATGGCACATATATGGTGGAGTTGCCCAAAAATACAGAATTACTGGAGGGAAATAATCCAACTCATTCAGGAAATGCGTGGGATAATTGTACAGAGAGATCCGTGGAAGTGTTTATTTTATAACTTTGAGCCCTCAATTAAACTATACAAAAACAGGGTACTTTATAACTTAATTAGCGTGGCTAAGGGTTTGATTCTCAAGCTTTGGCAGGTTCCTGAAGCACCAAAAATTAATCAATGGATAAATAGAATTGAAAATATTTATAAGATGGAGGAGCTAGATCATATGGAGGAGGATAAAATGGAAACATTTGGGAAAATATGGTATAGCTGGTTGAAATTTAAAACCTCTGAAAGATATACGGAATTGGTTGGAGTTGAGGGGGATGTTGGAAACTAGATATCAGAAGAGAGCCTTAGTGGAGAATTCGAGAGAGAGAGAAATGTCAGATATAGATAGATAGCTATGAGATGAGAAATAGATTAGGAAGGAGGATGTGCATGGGGTGGATGGGTTGGGGGGAGGGGTTAATATTGGGGCAAATAGAATATGTATATATGAAATATTTTTGTAACTGCTTTGTTGTTCCTTTTTGTATGAAAATCAAATAAAAGTAAAAAAAAAAAAAGCCTGCCTTTTAGTTACACAAAGCCACAGTATTTAATTGTGCACCATTGCAACCTTCTAGCCGCATCCCAACAATCAATTACATCATCAGTTGATAATGAGGATGTCCATCAGCACCAGGGTCACATTAGCCAAATGAGAGAGAGCAACCAAGGGAGAAGAGAAATATTGGAATACTAATAAGTACCAGTGTAGTACATTTGGTTTATTATTGTGTGGTACATCCACAATATAGGTAGCTTCAGACCTAGTCTGAAGCATATGAATCCACCACTCTTCGCATTCTAGCAAGATGCGGTGTGCATCCCCTCCTCTAGATCTGTTCAATGCCAAAAAAAAAAAAAAAAGAAAATGAGTTAAGGTTACCTTGATGTACCTCTCTGAAATGTCTGGATACATTGAATATATTTTTTGCCTTTAACTTATTGGTGTCATTGTAGTGCTTTGAAATCCTAGTCTTCAGAGAGTGAATTGTACAACCAACATATTGGACATGGCATGCACTACATTCTATGACATTTTCTACCATATATTATGTCATAGGATGTAGTGAATGCCATGTTCAATATGTTGGTTGTACAATTCACTCTCTGAAGACTAGGATTTTAGAACATGCTTCAGACTAGGACTCCACAAGGTCTAAACAATAGAATGAATGTCAATATTTTTTCAAAATAATTTAACTTGTTACATTTGTATAATGTAACCCCAACATTATTATTATTATTTTTGAGGATGCTTTATTGTTCAGAGATTACTTAATTCTATTTACTGTCTTTATTACTGTCCTGTATTTATGTACACTAACCGATAAAGATTTACATTAAGAAGCTTTCCGAGTTGCCGGCTACCTAGATTGTGAACATATGCTGTGAGGAGTGAACACCTGAGCCAGTGCACTGGTCTCCTGTCTCCATGCAATAAATATAGCAGTTAAGCTTGGGTGAGATTTTCTTCTATGTAATCTGTGTGGTATATTTGCTTTGTAAGAATAAATCACCTCTAACTTTGAGTGTCCTATGTGTGCTGATATTTTCTGTAAAACTATTAACTTAGTTTTTACATTTTTAGAATGGGGTGCCTTGACATTGTGCAGAATTTGAAAGGTTTCCACGATTGAAAGAGGGCAAAGAAACACTGCTCTGCCACCAATCTTTCTATAACCTTTAGTATCATTCACACTCATTCATCCTAAGTAAGAAAGCCTCACACAAAACACCAAATAATACCAAGCTCATTTTATTAAACTGCACGGTATATTTGAGATATGTTACCTGTACATTATTTGCGGTTTTATATGTATTCATGCTGTTTTCATGTCCTAAGATCTGTTTAGTTAGTTTAGTCCTTATGATTGTACTCTTTGTACTTTTTTGAAAATGACAAATTTAGTAAATCTTCCGTTTAAAAAAAAAAAAAAAAAAAGGGAATACTATATTTTGTCGGTATATGAAAATGTAATCAGTGACTGTGAAAACCATTCATAAACAGAGTTCAGTATTTCTGCTCTGCTTTTAGCTTGCGAGACAGAAGAAACCTCAAAAAGGGCAAGAGAGCAATCTTACTCCTTGTTCATACATAAAAGATGAACACATCTGTCCGATGAAACTACAAGATACTAAGGAAGAAAACGAAAATTAAATTATGCCTTTACTGCCAGCAAATGCAAGTGTGGTTATTTTTCAGATACAGAATGAGTTTTGGAATATATATATATATATATATTATGAACACTAAATTATTTATAAAAAATATATATGATGGCTAACAATTGGGACTATGTGTTTAAAATATTAAGGTGCTGGATAAATATATGCTGCCAAATCTGAAACTGCCAACAGATATTACATGACAAAAGGGCACGTGAGCAAGTTGTTACTCCATCCAGGCAGTGTTGAATTACCGGTTCAAAATAATATTGATTTGATCTTGAAAGAAAATTACAATGAATCCTTCCTAAATTGTTTACAAAAGACAGGAAAAAAAATTCATGAACTTAAAGAAACAAAATCTTCACAATAAAAACTCTATAGAGAAAATTCTGTATTATTGTAATGTACCCAACAACAACTTAAAGTAAATAAACTACAGGTATCAGGTTCACATTACAGTTTGTCTCCTAAAAGCTCATCTTTTCAGCTGTCAGTTTGCAAAAAAGTTTGGTGCAACCTACGTACATGTAATATGTAGTAGTGATGGTCATCTCCATCTAGCAGCTGATGTGCACACTATATAGTTCAATGTTATTCCATTTACCACCAATGTTATACCATATGCATCCCCTCTCTGCCAATCTCTCCACTGGCTTCCAATTGTCCAGTGAATTCAATTCCAGATATTAACAACAAACAAAGCCATTCACAGCTCTACCCCAAACTGTCTCCAAATATCACGCAAACTGTTCTCTCCGGCCCTCTCAAGACCTCCTGCTCTCTAGCTCCCTTGTCTCCTCCTCCCTTGCGCATCTCCAGGACTTCACCAGAGCCTCTCCCATCCTCTGGAACTCTTTACCTTTGTTCAGCTATCTCCGGTTCTGGCTGCCTTTAGGAGATCCCTGAAAACTCACCTCCAAGTAACTGAACTTTAATCACTTCCATCAGCTCATCCCCTGCAGTTATAACCTTTTGTACAACCTAACCCACCCTATTAGATTGTAAGCTCTTATGAGCAGGACCCTTTTTTAGTTTAGTGTATTGTAACTGTACTGTCTCTCTTAATATTGCAAAGCACTGCGCAAACTATTGGCGCTATATAAATCTTGTATTATAATAATTAGAACATGTGCACAAGAGACCTCCAGAAACCTGCAAGGGGCCTCAAGGTTTTTACTGCCTAGGAGAAACCACAGAGCTTAATCCGACACTGCAGTCAGGTGAACATGCATTACCAGATGTCTGCTCAATCAGTATGGTTGTATGACATCACGCACAGTTTGGAAGGTGAAAAAACTGTAAGCTATTTAAGGTTAGGTGGCTATGGTATATACAGTCATGGCCGAAATTGTTGGCACCCTTGATATTTTTCCTGAAAATCAAGTATTTCACACAAAAAAGGTATTGCATTAACACATGTTTTGCTATACACATGTTTATTCCCTTTGTATGTATTGGAACAAATATAAAACAGAGGCAGAAAAGCAAATATGACATAATGTCACACAAAACCCCAAAAATGGGCTGGACAAAAGTATTGGCACCCTTAACTTAATATTTGGTTGCACACCCTTTGGAAAACATAACTGAAATCAGTCGCTTCCTATAACCATCAATAAGCTTCTGACACCTCTCACCCGGAATTTTGGACCACTCTTCCTTTGCAAACAGCTCCAGGTCTCTCTTATTGGAAGGACACCTTTTCCCAACAGCAATTTTAAGATCTCTCCACAGGTGTTCAATGGGATTTAGATCTGGGCTCATTGCTGGCCACTTCAGAACTCTCCAGCGCTTCTTTGCCATCCATTTCTGAGTGCTTTTTGACGTATGTTTGGGGTCATTGTCCTGCTGGAAGACCCAGGATCTTGGACGCAAACCCAGCTTTCTGACACTGGGCCCTACAGTGCGACCCAAAATCCTTTGGTAATCCTCAGATTTCATGATGCCTTGCACACAGTCAAGGCACCCAGTGCCAGAGGCAGCAAAACAACCCCAAAACATCATTGAACCTCCACCATATTTTACCGTAGGTACTGTGTTTTGTTCTTTGTAGGCCTCATTCCGTTTTCGGTAAACAGTAGAATGATGTGCTTTACCGAAAAGCTCTATCTTGGTCTCATCTGTCCACAAGACGTTTTCCCAGAAGGCTTTTGGCTTACTCAAGTACATTTTGGCAAACTGTAGTCTTGCTTTTTTATGTCTCTGTGTCAGCAGTGGGGTCCTCCTGGGTCTCCTGCCATAGCGTTTCATTTCATTTAAATGTCGACGGATAGTTCGCGCTGACACTGATGCTCCCTGAGCCTGCAGGACAGCTTGAATGTCTTTGGAACATGTTTGGGGCTGCTTATCCACCATCCGGACTATTCTGCGTTGCAATCTTTCATCAATTTTCCTCATCCGTCCACGACCAGGGAGATTAGCTACAGTGCCATGGGTTGCAAACTTCTTGATAATGTTGCGCACTGTGGACAAAGGCAAATCTAGTTCTCTGGAGATGGACTTGTAACCTTGAGATTGTTGATATTTTGCCACAATTTTGGTTCTCAGGTCCTCAGACAGTTCTCGTCTCCTCTTTCTGTTGTCCATGCTTAGTGTGGCACAGACAGACACACAATGCAAAGGTTAAGTGAACGTCTCTCCTTTTTATCTGCTTTCAGGTGTGATTTCTATATTGCCCACACCTGTTACTTGCCCCAGGTGAGTTTACAGGAGCATCACATGCTTGTAACATTCTTATTTATCCGCAGTTGTGAAAGGGTGCCAATACTTTTGTCCAGCCCATTTTTGGAGGTTTGTGTGACATTATGTCGAATTTGCTTTCTTTCCTCCCTTTTTTTGTTTTGTCCCAATACACACAAAGGGAATAAACATGTGTATAGCAAAACATGTGTTAATGCAATACGTTTCGTGAGAAATACATGATTTCCTGGAGAAATATCAAGGGTGCCAACAATTTCGGCCATGACTGTATAAATAGGAGCATGATATTAACAGATGTTTGCTATATTACATTAAAATAATTTGCATGGAGTAATTGTCCTGGGATAAAGGGACCTTCTGACAACACTATCAGTGGGTCAATAATATTACTTAACAACAAGGTAATATTTAGATCTCCTAAATATGGAAACTGAGGTAAAGGAGTAGTTCAAGATGATATAATTTGATAGAGTGCTTTCTTAACCCTTCCATTCCCTTTAACATTTCAGAGTATTAGGTTATTTGCTTGATATTATTACATTTTCTAGGGCTACCAAAATGTACAAAGATAATATTAAATTTAAAGAATTCTCAAGTGCATGTGTAATTCTACCTCTGCTATATTTAGCAAGCTGTGGTTTAATTATTAAAGGATATAATCCTAGAGCAAGGCAGGATGTGTCTCCGAATATGCTTTTTTACTGAAACAAACATTGATCCTTGCCATATTATGTTGCACAGATAATGAATACACATACATATGACATCTGATAGAAATAAACATTTAGCCCTTTAAAATAAAATTATTTTGTTCACAATTCAAATTAAGCATCAATGTTTCCAAATTACATGTAATACATGTACAAAATGTTTGAAGAAAACATCTCCCTAGAGGGCTTTGTGAGAGGTCAGAATGAGAAGAAAAAATACAGAACACTGAGATGCTACCAACAAAGCCAGATAATTTATTTTATGCATTTGCATTACCCAGCAAACTGTGCAGCGCTTTATGCTAATGCTGTCCAAACTCAGATCTGGGGATCACCCCACCTTGATATAAGCCACAATCGGTAGCATCACACACTAGTCTTCAGTGTAAGGTGAGAACTATGGCCCCTGGCCCAAAGTCCACATAACCTTTCCTCTACATCTCTTTGTTCCAATTCAACACCAACATCTACCCCTTGTGGTGTGCATCACTAAAATGAGTATGGGCCGTACAGACTGTTAGCATATACTGAATCAATCCCGAAATCCTTGTGCTGCCCAATGCCTTACCTATTATTATTATTATATAGTATTTATATAGCGCCAAAGGGTTTGCTCAGCGCTGTACAATAGCAAGGGGGACAGAACATGAGACAGGACAGAAACAATACAATACACGAGGGGTTTGAGGGCCCTGCTCTTTCAAGCTTACAATCTAGGTGGGAGGGGAAGCGGAACAAGAGGAAATGGCTGTGGGGAATGAAGTGGTAGGAGGAGTGGAGGTCGTCAGTTTTAGGTGAGGGTGGGGTAGGCCTCCCTGAAGAGTTGGGTCTTCAGGGTGCGCCTGAAGGTGATGAGGGTAGGTGACAGTCTAATGGACTGGGGTAGGGAATTCCAGAGGATGGGGGAGGTCCTGGAGAAATCCTGCAATCGGGAGTGGGAGGAGGAGACCAGGGAGCTAGAGAGTAGGAGGTCCTGTGAGGAGCGAAGGGCACGGGTAGGGTGGTATTTAGGTATCAGGTCGGTTAGGAAGTTTGGGGCGGCGTTGTGAATGGCTTTGTAGGTCAGGGTTAACTAAAGGTCTTTCTGCTTGAAAGAGCACTAAGGCCAGGAGTAAACCCAGAGTCATTATCTTTTTAAAGCAACATTTGGTCCTTTGTATGATACCTGCCTGAAAAGAAAATGTCTGTGTTGCTTACAACATTATTTTGGCAATATTTTAATGCCTTTCTGACCACCACCTCCAGGCCCTTTAAGAGCTCTTAAATGCCGTGCATTTTGGTTATGCGACCGCTGTGATTGGCTGTCACAGTGGTGACATGATCGGAAAGTTCTCAATCATTCGTTTGCATCGGGAGTTTCCTGGTCCCCACCGGTGTCTATGCTGGGAGCGCACTCTCAGCACAGAGAGGTGTTTATTTTGGGCTGCATATATGCAGCCTCTCACTATTAAAGCCCACCCTTTGGTGGAAGAGGTTAATGTTGATATAAGGCTAACTTTAACTATTCTTAAAAATATTCATTTCACTCTCCTACCTATCCTGCATGCCCCATATAAAAAAAAAAAATAACTATGTATTTGCTTATTTTAATCTGGTCCAATCACATGATCAACTGCTCCAGCTCCCCTGTGTCATTGAGCAGTTGCCACAGGGGTGAAGAGGGAGCATTGACAAAGGAAAGGTTAAGGAAGTCTATGGCTAACATCACGGCTTCGGGAAATTACAGTTGAGCACTCTCTTAAATAAAGGAGTGAAGGCTGCTGAATCATGTGACTGGACCAGATAAAAAAAAAAAAAAAAGTACACACTATTTTTGTATGGGGTATGCAGAATATACAGTATAGGAGGAAGGTAGAGAGAATGTTTTTTTAAGAATCGTTAAAGTTAGCTTTTACTAACACTAATTCGAATGAGAACAATGAATTACCTGCTTTCTATAGACAACAGGCGCATAAAGTGTTGCTTTCAGAAATAATAGCATTTTTGAGTAGACAGTACACAGCAAAAGGAAAGCATTTACTCAAAAAAAGTGTCTAAAATGGCAATGAAGATTCAAATCAGATTGTTGCTGTGGGGCAACACAAGCAGTCCATATTTAAGAAACGTTTCAGAATGTGAATTGGATAAATTCATCCATACTGGGATGACCAGATCAGGTTACTGCACATAGAAACAAAAGATTTACTTGGGTCACAGAGAACTAATAAAAGAATTAGGTGTGTGAAGAAGGAGCACAGAGAACTCGAAAGTAGTCCAAAATTCTATTAAAATGGAATTTTCTAGTAAAACGGAATGTGAGCAATTAAATTATGGTGGACAGAGAATACAGCCATCATCCTTTGTATCTTCTGCCATTCAGTAAGAGTGGATTCCCACTGAATCCTTGTCACTCCCAGACAACAAAGGACATGAGTGGTGAGGGGCAGAAAGAACAAAAGACCCTATTATTAATTCATTACATGCAACTATAGGAACAGATAAGCCAATCTGACCATCCACACAACTAAATTACCAATGGAGAGGATTAGCCAAGATTCCTTTTCACTAATTAGGAATAAAGGCAAGGCACTCTTCATGTGTACAGGGAGACAGACTTTACCCATCTCTACATTCTGTGCAGAAGATCATTTGCATTCATCTGTTGCAAACTAATATTTTGCCCAATTCAAGCATGTCTAGAGACATCTGCAAATCTATGCTAATATTTAATTTCTTCAGACAACCTCATAATTATTCCAGAGGTTATATATCTCTATCATCTGTTGTTTACACCCCTTATTTGCTATAAATCTAGCTACAGGCATGGAAAAATTTAATTTGAATTATGAAGAGTCCAACCAATCTTAGAGACAGTTTGATCAGTAAAAGGTAGTAATAAGGAATTGCCCAGAGCAAAACTAAAAATGCAAAAGAACAATAATTCATAACTATAAATCTTTTTCCTGTAGATTATGAAACTATGAATTTTGGTTGTTATGGGAAGTGCACCTTGCATGTTTCTTTTTCCTTACTGAACAAGGTTGCTTGCATTAAATCTTGCAATTGTTCAGTTTGGATAGTTTTATAGTTTGTAGCAACATAAAAAGGCTACATTTATTGAATAGGGCAAATATAGAAGAAATTCAAAAATGCACATGAGATACCATAACAAAGGTGTAAGAGTAAAAAAAAAGAAAAAAAAAGATGTTTTAAAGAATATGTAAACCCAATATTTCATATTCCTGATATGTGCCTGCTGTACCATGTACTTATATGAAAAAATATCCTGTTCTTTTTCTATTTCTGTCTTTGTGTGAAATCAATGGTGTTCCTGCCAGTCCATCTGCTTTCCTATTAAAAACTGACCACACTAAGCAGGAGAGCACAGCGTGGTCAGTTTTCTAGCTCTGCTGGGAGCTCAGTGTGATCTCCTCAATGATTAGACTTGTCCTGACATGCCTCCCCTGCTCAACCATTCACTGGGACGTTTAGTGTGCTGCTGTTTCTCTTTCTCTAACTCCTATACAGCTGAGAACAGAGGAAATGTGATTGCCTATATCACTGAAGAAAAAAAAAAGGTATTTTTTTTTTAGATATCTATACACAAGTGTTTTGCCTTTCATTTCTATTTTAAACTAAATGGGTTGTTTTACAAAGTGAGGGTTTACAATCACTTTAACTGAGTGAGTCAATTGGCTAAATAAATGCAGGTATCTGAATGGCTGCCATACATTTGACAGTGGCTCTCTTATGTGGGTTGGATCTAGGTTCATATTTATTTAAGGATGGAGCAGATAGAATAGAAATACTTAGGCTTTACCTTATTGAAAACAAAGGGGTTGATTTACTAAAACTGGCGAAAGCAAAATCTGGTGCAGCTCTGCATGGAAACCAATCAGCTTGCATTTTTTTTTTGTCAAAGCTTAATTGAAGAACTTTGAAACTGATTGGCCACCATGAACAGTTGCACCATATTGTGCACTCTATGGTTCTAGTAAATCAACCCCAAAGTATTTAAAGCTGATCTCGGGAGGGGGGGTACTTATTGCATTGACTTCTTCTCCTCACTGCAGAGTTAATTGTTGGTTTTTCCTAGGGGGTGTTCAATAAGGTGATATACTTACCTTCTACCTTGCTCCCTTGAAAGCTAGCATTCACCTCCACTGTCCGAAGCTCTAAAACGTGGGTAGGCTGCTGGATCTCCATTGTACAGGATGACATCAGAGTGCTGTCCCTGAGCAGGCAGGGGGACCATCACAGAAAGAGGAGGAAGCATGTAGGAGCAAAGAATAAACTAGGTAGGTCACTGTATTCATTTGTTATGCAAAGCTAGCAATTAACTGTTACAGTGAATAGACGCACCCACTGCAAGGGTAAATCTTTTTTCATCTTTAAAAGTAACAAAATGGCAGTGGACAGCAATGGCTAAATCCCCAATGATTACCATTGTGGAAGTTATGAAGACAAATTTATTTCAACTTATTCCAAAATTATTGTTCGAATCTATAGGATAAAAAGAGTATAAATTTACCTGAAAACGTATACTGTATGTTAGTGCAATTTAGATGTCAGTATTAAAACAACGGTTTTTTCCCCTCAAATACCGCACTATAAAATTCAATTTCAAACAATTTGGAGTGCATATTTTTCTCCACACCTCTTAGCATCCTCTGCAATCAACCAGACACATGTACTGAAAGAAGTAATAAGCTCTCAAGGTTTTTCACAAAAAATGCATCCAAATCAAAAAAATATACACATTCTACAGCAACATATTTTTATTTTCGCCTAAGCACTTGAAATTTTAATGTTCGGAAACTGCTGGCTCCAGCTCTCTCATCACCACTACTCCAAAATTTCTGTCAGAGATTACACACACTAAATACCAGCTACTAAGGGACAGAGCATTCTTCTACAGATGTCCATCTATTATCTTAGAGGTGGAAGGAGGCAGAGGAGTGGCTCACCACACTAGGCTGTGTGCCTGTATGTTTGTAGAGACATACCCAGTCTAGTAACACACAACATAGCTTAAATGATACGTCCACCTATCATAACATGTTACATCCATATTCAGGGTGTAACATGTAATGAATGGATCACAATGCCAAAGAGCACAATGCTGAAAAATGCCAAAAAGTGAGAACAGCTGAGCATGTGCAGAGCAGGGTGAGAGAGTATATTACTGGATTTTAAACAGTATAAGCACTTATTTTTAATGTTTTATACAGCTATACCTGAAAAAGGGGCCAGCCGGAAGTGATCTAGCAGGACTTAATTTTCTGACTAAAATTTCCACTTTTAGTTCTAGTTTTGTCTAGGAGTGCATGTGCCACCCTTAAATTGGAAATCGGGGCCACTGCTTAAGGGTTCGTTCACACCATGGTACAGAGACCTCAGTTTTTCTGCACACATTCTGTAAGGGCACAATGAAATCAATTATTTATGTGCCCTGTTCACACCACAACACCAGTATCACATGCAAATGTTTTCTGCGCAGGAATCTGCAATGTGTATAAAACTCATTGGTGCATGCATGAAACTGAAGTAAACTGATGTCTCTGCAAGTGAAATCTGTACATCAGTTTACATCAGTTTTTCTGCACATATGGTGTGAATGAGGTCTAATATATGGCCATATGATTCAGGGTAAACGCCAAACTTTACAACATCTAAAAGCAACATAGCCTGCAAGTATTGCCAACCATGGTGTCCTTTTATCATGCAGCGGTAAATGACCTCTGCTCAGTTCTCCGCCATTCTCAGAGGAGAGAGTTTTTCTCTGAATGCCTTTTTATGAAGCTGTGTAGATCGCTTCTCTGAATGAAGGGAGAAGTGATCTACAAACGCTTTGAACGCTGGAAAACGGCTGCTTTTACTATAATCTTGCGAGATTACAGTAAGATCAGTCAAACACCGTTTACGAAGCAGCGGTAAATTATCGATGCTTCGTCTGCGGTTCCTCCGATTCTCTAGCTCTGGGCTGGAGAATCTGGAGGGAGAACACAGATTGCCAGTGAAGGGCTGACATCACTTCTTCATACACTGGCCAGCTGTGTGCTGAGATGATCAGTGGAGAACATGTTCTCCACTGATCATCTGTTTTCTAAACCACTAATGATCGGAGATCAGCAATGATCCTTAGGATCGCCGCTGATCTGTTTCATAAAAAGACACCCATATTAGATATAGGATTATTGGCTTCTGAAAGCAGTTTTTCCCAAATATCCCCAAACTCTTTCCAATGGGTAGATCCAACCAGTGATGCTGCCTCTGTTCACATAATTCAGAGAGGCATCTTTGAAACTCACCTGAACCACCAACTGACATACAGTTTTGGGGATAATACCCTTTTTATGCTGTGATCATCAATAACTAATACACCTACCAACAAGAACAACAATCTTATAAGGTCACTGCTTCTCTGGAACTCTTAGAAATGGGCACTTTAAAATATAACACCAACACTTTTTTTTCTATTAGATACAGTACGCAGATATTAAAACTACAGCCTTTTTTTTTTCTACTCATCGGGGGTGTGGGGATTGATCCTCTTTGTCTGCATAGGATAAAAAGTCATGGGAACCACTATACATGCCTTCTATAAATTCCATATTAATAAGCTCCAACTAATTCAACATAAAAAAATTAAATAAAAAAAAAACCTCCCAAATAACCACTTTGTAAGTTATATACTGTTGATCACGTGAAGATGCCCTATACCCCGTGGAACCCGTTTGTTATTGTTAGTCTCATCCTTGCCTTGTATTATTTCATTAACAGGCACAATTCTAAGGTAAGTCCTGATTTATTGGTGCTTTGAGACAGATAACATCATGATCACTGAAGTGTTTATGTGGATAGGCCCATGGGAACATGTAGCAACATGCAGGAAAACCGTAAACCCTGGAGCAAAACTCTATTACAAAGAGTGATAGTATATAAAAGGTGTAGATGATTTATCATATAAAGTGCACCTAAAGCCAAAACATTTTTATTCAGATTTGGATAGATAAGGTTGATTTACTAAAGGAGTAAAGGATGTTCACTAAGCAAAGTAAATGTCTACTTTAACCTCCCTAGCGGCGTGATTATGTCCATATTTCTGTGCTCAAAGCGGTAAATTTTTTTGCATAAAAATATGTATTTTTTTTATTGTAGGCCTGTAATTTTTAGGAATAACTCACTGAAATCTGTCCGAACAAGAGTCTAGTAAACATCCCGGGTATGTTAAAATTTGAAACACAAAATCATAAATTATAATTTAATAAATCATAAAAAATAATATAATAATAAATTTAATTCAATAATATAATCAAACCAAAAACACTGAAATTTTAATTAGAGCGCCAAGTTCGCACATCACTGAGCAAAGTCGCAAACTCGTTTTCAGTGTCTGATGACTAATTTCCCCACAAATCATTATCACTCAATTCTGCAAGTTGTTCCAATTTACCATTGCTGTTCTCTAGCTGGTCTAAAACTGATTTCTCAGTTTCCAGGCAGAAAGAATGGTAAAAATGCAGGCAGGGCACAGGACAAAGCACTGGGGACAAAATGTATGTGAAATGGTTTGATACAGTAATGTTTTACTATATTATTTTAGTGAATTTAGTGAATGTCACTTTTTGTCATTTTCAAATTTCCCGCCGTTCCATCCCCGTACGTCCTGACGTCGCAGGGGATGGAACCGAGAAGACAGATGCCGGCATCCGCCGGAGGACATTACAGGGGACACTGCAGGAGGGATATCGCGGGAGCGCAGGACAAGGTAAGAGAAAAACAGATCCCGGAGCAGCGCCGCATGGTAAGCCCAAGTGTAGCTTGGGGTTACCGTTTGTGGTACTGAAACTTTATCCCGAGCTACCGCCAGGGAGGCTACAAAGTGAATGTTCACTGTGCAAAGTGAATTGTGTGTTCACTTTGAATACACAATTATGCGCAAAGTAAATTTAAAAAAAATTATATTATTGCCAGCACATGATTGGTCAATTGACATGAACACAATCATTTCTGAAAAGACAGCGTTTTATGATTTCTCCTTTATAACTACAGGTTTGCAATATCTGTCTGGTATTACCCATTAACCATTAAAAAGAAACACAAAGGTTTAATAGAAACAAAGAAATGTTATCTATTTTAGCAGCCAGCTAGGAAGGTGAAAACAAATCTATCCTCTACAAGCAAAAGGCATTTATTTGACAGAATGTAAATTATTAACTTAATATGCATTTTTATTACACCATTAAAGATCCCAGCTATGTGTTAGTGCTACCTACTGAACCTTTTGTGGCCTTTAGTGAAATTACTGTATTTTGATGCAGCATAAAAGGAGAATTAAAAAAACTGTATATATCTTTTAAAATGCATTTGCACTGTATGTCTTTCTGTTTGACTTGTACTGGCAATAGCACTGCATATTGTGTAGCAATGTCATAACTTCCTCGAACATAGATAGGTTTGGCCACTGCTAATAGGTTCTTATAATGTACTGTAATAGTTGACTTGGAGGTAAGCACTTTGTATCTATTTCACCCCCATTAAAAAGCTCCTGGGAAAATGTGTGGAGTTTGCTGCTTATATTACGGTCACAGTATTATAAATTCTTAAAGCGGATCTTAGCATGGTAACTGTGTGAGTCTGTAATTAAGGTCTGTTACTGCAGGTCAGGCTGGGTGACTCAGCAAGTTGGAACTCTATTGCCTCCACCGGGTTCTGGAGGCCCATGGAACCTTCCAGAAACCAGTGTACAGAAGGGGTGGAGACCTAAATCTGCCTATTTATGGGATTCTGACTAATCCCAGGCTAAGAGGTCCAGGTAGTGTGGTAGGACTAGCCCATAAATATAAGAGAGCCATGCTAGCTGGGGAGTCAGGTTGAAGATGAAATGCTGGGGAGGCGGTCTGTGGCCTAGGAAGGGGGGCTTTACCTCCAGGAAGGCTTGGGGAGATTTCTTCAACAATGCAGTTTGAGGAGGAATCTCGCCTAGGGAGTAGCAGGGACCAAAGAAGACAGATTGAGTACATCAGCATACCCAAGGATTGACAAGGGGAGAGACTGCCATGCGTAACAAGCTTTCAAAAGGACGGCAATGTACCGGAACCTTTTTCCTTGTCCTGGGAGGTCTTCAGTGCAGCCAGGAGGAATAGTAGTGTCTTCAGGCTGTGGCGACATCTCTGACAATAGTTTGAAACACTCTGTGCTAACCTTCAAAGGGGGCCTGATAATTCCTAGTCCATAAAGGGCTTTTTGCTACTGATTTTTAAAGACTGACCATATCCAGGAAGGAGAACAGTTCAGGATCTTTCTCTGTAGATAGGAAGAAAGTAGTCCCCGTGCATTGCTTCAGTCAAGTTGAGCATCCCATAATCCCTATTACCCCATCCAAGTTATCCATCTAAAAAACAACAACAAAACCAAGTTCAGAGACTGTTTCATTGTGTCTGGACAAACATGGAGAAAAATGCTTGTTTCCTGACTGTGCAGGGACAGGGGAACCAGTTACTATGGGCCCTCATGGGGATAGTGGTACAGCTGTATATTTGCAGTTTTAAATCTATGGCACTGTGCCTCTGCTAGTCTCAGAAGATTTGGAGTGTGATTTGGGTATGTCACTACTGTACTACCTATTGGAAAAAAATGTCAAACTAAAGACATGCAGTATAAGGATCTCCCTACTTTTGCTTCATTTATTTTTGGGATCTATGCTTCCTCACATTTCTTGCTGCTTCTTGAATATTCCACCATGCTATACTGTACACCAATCAGCCATAACTTTATGACCACCCACCTAATACTGAGTAGGTCCCCATTTTGCTGTCAAAACAGCCCTGACCCATCACTGCATTAAAAACCACTAGACTTCTGAAAGTATGCTGTGGCATTTGGCACCAAATCACCAGTAGAAGATCCTTTAAGTCCTGTACATTGTGAGATGGGGCCTCAAGGAGTGGATTTGTTTTTCCAGCACATCCCAGAGATTCTTGATTGGATTCAGATCTGGGGAATTTGGAGGCTTAGTCAACACCATAAAATCATTGTTGTACTCCTCAAAACATTCTTGAATCATGTTTGCAATGTTGCATGGCGCATTATGTTGCTGAAAGAGTCCACCATATCCATGAAGGGGTGTCCTTTATCAGCAACAATGTTTAAGTCGGTGGTATGTCATGGAACATCCATGTGAATGGCAGAACACAAGGTTTCCCAGAAGAACATTGCACAAAGCATCATATTGCCTCCACCTGCATCCTTGTGCAATATCTTCCCCAGGTAGGCAACCTCAGTCATCCATATGATGTAAAAGAAAACATCGTTCATTGTTCCATGGTCCAGTTATGATTAGAGATGAGCGAATCGAAGTATCCGAAGTGGAATTCGAGTCGAATATCGGAAAAATTTCGATTCGTGCCGAATCCGAAAAACAGCCTAATTCGGACGCGCGAATCGAAATTTTTCCGAAAATGGCGGCTGACATGTGCGGCGACGGAGCGGGGATGTCGGGGAAGGCGCGCAGACAAGGCGCGCTGCCCCATAATGCATTCCTCAACGACATGTGATCGCATCAGCCAATCAGCAGCCAGCCAGCCAGCACTGTGTAATGGTCGAGGTATATATAGCGGCCATTTTGGAAATCTTCATTTGCCTGCAGTCATTGAACAGAGGCAGACCGCTCTGTACTAGGGACAGGGACAGAGTTAGGGCCACAGAAACGAGAATTGGGGACAGAGAGAAGTTACTTAGGGACAGAGAACCATTACTCAGGGACACAGACTTGTTAATGAGGGCCACAGAATCGTTATTTAGGGACAAAGAAACGCTAGTTAGGGCCACAGAATTCATACTCAGGGACAGACAGAATTGTTACTCAGTGCCAGAGAATTGTTACTTAGGGCCACAGAAACGTTATTAGGGCCACAGAATTTTTACTCAGGGACAGACAGAATTGTTACTGAGTGCCAGAGAATTGTTACTCAGGGACAGACAGAATTGTTACTGAGTGCCAGAGAATTCTTACTCAGGGCCACAGAATTCATTCTCAGGGACAGACAGAATTGTTACTCAGGGACAGACAGAATTGTTACTGAGTGCCAGAGAATTGTTACTCAGGGACAGACAGAATTGTTACTGAGTGCCAGAGAATTGTTACTCAGGGACAGACAGAATTGTTACTGAGTGCCAGAGAATTGTTACTCAGGGACAGACAGAATTGTTACTGAGTGCCAGAGAATTGTTACTCTCACAGACACAAAATTGTTACTTGCACAGACACAGAATTGTTACTTGCACAGACACACAATTGTTACTCAGGGCCACAGAATTCATACTCAGGGACAGACAGAATTGTTACTGAGTGCCAGAGAATTCTTACTCAGGGCCACAGAATTCATACTCAGGGACAGACAGAATTGTTACTCAGGGACAGACAGAATTGTTACTGAGTGCCAGAGAATTGTTACTCAGGGACAGACAGAATTGTTACTGAGTGCCAGAGAATTCTTACTCAGGGACAGACAGAATTGTTACTGAGTGCCAGAGAATTGTTACTCTCACAGACACAAAATTGTTACTTGCACAGACACAGAATTGTTACTCGCACAGAGACAGAATTGTTACTCAGGGCCACAGAATTCATACTCAGGGACAGACAGAATTGTTACTGAGTGCCAGAGAATTGTTACTCAGGGACAGACAGAATTGTTACTGAGTGCCAGAGAATTGTTACTCTCACAGACACAAAATTGTTACTTGCACAGACACAGAATTGTTACTTGCACAGACACACAATTGTTACTCAGGGCCACAGAATTCATACTCAGGGACAGACAGAATTGTTACTGAGTGCCAGAGAATTCTTACTCAGGGCCACAGAATTCATACTCAGGGACAGACAGAATTGTTACTCAGGGACAGACAGAATTGTTACTGAGTGCCAGAGAATTGTTACTCAGGGACAGACAGAATTGTTACTGAGTGCCAGAGAATTGTTACTCTCACAGACACAAAATTGTTACTTGCACAGACACAGAATTGTTACTTGCACAGACACACAATTGTTACTCAGGGCCACAGAATTCATACTCAGGGACAGACAGAATTGTTACTGAGTGCCAGAGAATTGTTACTCAGGGACAGACAGAATTGTTACTGAGTGCCAGAGAATTCTTACTCAGGGCCACAGAATTCATTCTCAGGGACAGACAGAATTGTTACTCAGGGACAGACAGAATTGTTACTGAGTGCCAGAGAATTGTTACTCAGGGACAGACAGAATTGTTACTGAGTGCCAGAGAATTGTTACTCAGGGACAGACAGAATTGTTACTGAGTGCCAGAGAATTGTTACTCAGGGACAGACAGAATTGTTACTGAGTGCCAGAGAATTGTTACTCTCACAGACACAAAATTGTTACTTGCACAGACACAGAATTGTTACTTGCACAGACACACAATTGTTACTCAGGGCCACAGAATTCATACTCAGGGACAGACAGAATTGTTACTGAGTGCCAGAGAATTCTTACTCAGGGCCACAGAATTCATACTCAGGGACAGACAGAATTGTTACTCAGGGACAGACAGAATTGTTACTGAGTGCCAGAGAATTGTTACTCAGGGACAGACAGAATTGTTACTGAGTGCCAGAGAATTCTTACTCAGGGACAGACAGAATTGTTACTGAGTGCCAGAGAATTGTTACTCTCACAGACACAAAATTGTTACTTGCACAGACACAGAATTGTTACTCGCACAGAGACAGAATTGTTACTCGCACAGAGACAGAATTGTTACTCAGGGCCACAGAATTCATACTCAGGGACAGACAGAATTGTTACTGAGTGCCAGAGAATTGTTACTCAGGGACAGACAGAATTGTTACTGAGTGCCAGAGAATTGTTACTCTCACAGACACAAAATTGTTACTTGCACAGACACAGAATTGTTACTTGCACAGACACACAATTGTTACTCAGGGCCACAGAATTCATACTCAGGGACAGACAGAATTGTTACTGAGTGCCAGAGAATTCTTACTCAGGGCCACAGAATTCATACTCAGGGACAGACAGAATTGTTACTCAGGGACAGACAGAATTGTTACTGAGTGCCAGAGAATTGTTACTCAGGGACAGACAGAATTGTTACTGAGTGCCAGAGAATTGTTACTCTCACAGACACAAAATTGTTACTTGCACAGACACAGAATTGTTACTTGCACAGACACACAATTGTTACTCAGGGCCACAGAATTCATACTCAGGGACAGACAGAATTGTTACTGAGTGCCAGAGAATTGTTACTCAGGGACAGACAGAATTGTTACTGAGTGCCAGAGAATTGTTACTCTCACAGACACAAAATTGTTACTTGCACAGACACAGAATTGTTACTCGCACAGAGACAGAATTGTTACTCAGGGCCACAGAATTCATACTCAGGGACAGACAGAATTGTTACTGAGTGCCAGAGAATTGTTACTCAGGGAAGACAGAATTGTTACTGAGTGCCAGAGAATTGTTACTCAGGGACAGACAGAATTGTTACTGAGTGCCAGAGAATTGTTACTCTCACAGACACAAAATTGTTACTTGCACAGACACAGAATTGTTACTCGCACAGAGACAGAATTGTTACTCAGGGCCACAGAATTCATACTCAGGGACAGACAGAATTGTTACTGAGTGCCAGAGAATTGTTACTCAGGGACAGACAGAATTGTTACTGAGTGCCAGAGAATTGTTACTCTCACAGACACAAAATTGTTACTTGCACAGACACAGAATTGTTACTTGCACAGACACACAATTGTTACTGAGTGCCAGAGAATTGTTACTCAGGGACAGACAGAATTGTTACTGAGTGCCAGAGAATTGTTACTCAGGGACAGACAGAATTGTTACTGAGTGCCAGAGAATTGTTACTCAGGGACAGACAGAATTGTTACTGAGTGCCAGAGAATTGTTACTCGCACAGACACAAAATTGTTACTTGCACAGACACAAAATTGTTACTTGCACAGACACAGAATTGTTACTCGCGCAGACACAGAATTGTTACTCAGGGCCACAGAATTCATACTCAGGGACAGACAGAATTGTTACTGAGTGCCAGAGAATTGTTACTCAGGGACAGACAGAATTGTTACTGAGTGCCAGAGAATTGTTACTCAGGGACAGACAGAATTGTTACTGAGTGCCAGAGAATTGTTACTCAGGGACAGACAGAATTGTTACTGAGTGCCAGAGAATTGTTACTCGCACAGACACAAAATTGTTACTTGCACAGACACAGAATTGTTACTCGCACAGACACAGAATTGTTACTCGCACAGACACAGAATTGTTACTCAGGGCCACAGAATTCATACTCAGGGACAGACAGAATTGTTACTGAGTGCCAGAGAATTGTTACTCAGGGACACCTAATCGTTGAATTAAATAGTATGTCAGACAACATGCAGAGGAGTGGCAGAGGAGGCAATGTTTTAGGAGCGAGCAGACGTGGCAGCAGAGGAAGGGGTCGAGGCAGCAGTATTCGCAGCCAGAGGCCAGTGCTCCCGGTGTCATCCAGCGGTCGTGTCTCCACCGACAACCCTGCCGTCATTGATTGGTTGGCTCGGTCGTCTTCCTCTTCCCAGGTCACCTCTGACACCTACAGCCAACGGTCGGTGGGTACGTCAGACACAACCGTTAGTTGGCATGGCCCGGGACCAAGCCCACTGAAATCACGTGTCCTCTACCTGCCCCTGTCCTTTGCTGTTCCCTCACCAAGCGAAGTATCGCATGCTGTGGGCTCAGCCCCACTGTACAGTGAGGAAGAGCTAACAGAGGGCGGTCAGGAACGGGGGGAGACATCGGCCTTTTCAGCAGCCAAGCGAACAAGTACTGGCGAGGAGAGTGGCTCGGTAGCCGGTCTAGAGACAGGTCTGTCTCCTGACCCAGACGCAGCCGAGGGGGCTAGTAGTGAGGCGGAGACCCTACTTGATGATGAGGAGGTTGATCGCACTTGGCAGCCTCGTCGTCATCAGGCAATTTCTTCCGCATCATCAGGAGAAGAGGGTGGCAGCTTGGCAGCGAGCAAAACAGTCGGTGGGTTGCCCAGGAGACAGCAGCAGGGTCGCATCAGTGTCAGTGGAGCCAAACGTCCACGGAGTAGAGCACCAGCTCCACTGCAGCCTACCACCACGGCCAGTAGTGGTGCCGGTGCGCACGGAGGAAGTAGCAGTCAGCCAGTGAAGAGTAGCGGGGGCAAAGTTTCCTACTCGGTGGTGTGGCAATTTTTCCTCAAGCCGCCCGAGGAAGTAAATGTAGCCGTATGTCGACTATGTGGCCAGAAATGCAAGCGTGGCCAGGGGGCCCATGTTGGGACTACAGCGTTGCGTCAGCATATGCAGCGTCACCATTCGGTGGCCTGGGAAAACCGTGATAAACATACGGCGGTTCTGCCTGCCCCAGCCCCCGCTCCATCACCCGCTCCGTTACTTGCTCCGTCACCCGACGTCGTCAATCGCCCTCTATCAGCCAGTCAAGGCTCCAACACCTCTGCTGAGGGGAGTTGTCGCTCATTGGCATCTTCCGCTCGTTCAGATGCTCCTTCTCCTGCTACTCCTCTTCTCGGATTCCGTCAACAGTCTTTCTTGGAATCCGTATCCAAGAGACAACAGTTTGCGAGCACGCACCCGACGGTGCAAAAGCTGAACGTCCTCCTGTCCAAGTTGCTGGTGCTGCAGTCCCTCCCTTTCCAACTGGTGGACTCAGCACCTTTCCGAGAAATGATGGCTTGTGCCGCGCCGCGGTGGAGAGTGCCAAGCCGTCATTTCTTTGCCCAAAAGGCAGTGCCAGCCCTGCATTCACATGTAGAAGAGATGGTGGGCCAGTCTTTGAGCATGTCGGTCTCTGCCAAAGTGCACGGCAGCGCCGACGTGTGGAGCTGTAACTACGGTCAGGGACAGTACATGTCATTTACGGCCCACTGGGTGAACGTGGTGCCGGCACAGCCGCACCAGCAACTTGGACAGGTCACGACGCTTTTGCCTCCACGTTTGCACGTCCTTGGTCCAGCAAGCATGTCCGCCTCTACCACCTCTTTTTCCGCCGTGTCCTCAGCCGCCACCCCCGTGCCAAGTCCCATTACCCGACCGGCATATCACATGTGCAGGGCGCAACGGTGTCACGCTGTGCTGCACCTGGTATGCCTTGGCGAACGTAGTCACACAGGGGAGGAACTGCTGAGTGTAATGAACAGAGAAATCGACAGATGGCTGTCTCCGCGCAAACTAAAAATCGGAACCATGTTGACTGACAACGGAAAGAACATGGTGTCTGCTCTGCGTCAAGGAAGGTTGTGCCATGCGCCATGCATGGCTCACGTGTTCAATCTGGTTGTCAAGCGGTTCCTAAAATCCACCATCCCACTGCAAGACATCCTTAAAATGTCACGTAAACTGTGCATGCATTTCAGCCATTCCTACACCGCAAAGAACACCCTCATTGAGCTGCAGCGGCAGAACGGAATTCCACAGCATCGCCTGATCTGCGACGTTGCAACAAGGTGGAATTCAACCCTACACATGTTAGACCGCCTTTACGAGCAGCGAAAGGCCATCACCGATTTCCTGATGTTACAAGCGGATAAAGGTACTCCCCTGTGTAACTTAGATGTCAGCCATTGGCAGCTCATGCGTGACACCTGCCGCTTGCTCAGGCCCTTTGAGGAGGCCACGCTATTCGTGAGTCGGCAGGACTATGGGATGAACGACGTCATTCCTCTGTTGCACGTCCTGGAACAAATGCTGTTAACAATGGCTGGTCAGGGTGCGGTAGACGTGGCGCACAGATCTCAACGCCACATGACCCCTGTGGGGGCAGGACAGGAAGAAGAGGAGGAGGTAGAGGAGGACATTTGTGCTCAGGAATTATTGAGTGAAATGGGTGGTTTTTCCACTCAGCGGACAGGAGTGGAGGAGCAGGAGCATCTGGTAGAGGAGGAGGAGGAGGAGACAGAGGACCCAGACGCACCGTGGCAGTATGCTGTGGAGATGGAGGCAGGGAGTCCCTCGCATTCCTTGGCACAAATGGCCCATAGCATGCTCGGTTGCTTGCGTAGCGACAGCCGAATAATAACCATCAGACAGAGGGATGACTTTTGGCTGTCCACCTTGTTGGACCCTCGCTACCGGTCCAAAATGGTGGCCTTTTTCACACCTGCTGAGAGGGAGGCCAAAATTACGTACTATAAAAACCACCTATGTAGTCAGTTGGTCTCTGCCTTTGTGCGCCATCGTCCATCCTCAGACACTGTGGGCCCTGTGCGCTCGCGTTCCGCTGGCATGGCAGCAGGGGAGGGGTGGGGTGGTAGGAGCAGTGGCAGCTCCACCAGCAGCGGCTGCCTCAGTCTGCAGTCGATGATGAGTAGCTTTCTTCACCAGCGCAGTGAGGAAACTACTAACCAGCCGCAGCAGCAGCAGCAGCATCAGGTGGACCTGGAGCAGGAGCTCAAACAACAGGCTTGGGCCTACTTGGACAGCACCCTGCCAACCGAGGTAGACAATCCCCTTGACTACTGGGCAACGAAACTTGACCTTTGGCCCCAACTAGCTGAATTTGCCCTTGAAAGGCTGTCATGCCCGGCCAGTAGCGTGGCATCGGAGCGCGTGTTTAGTGCGGCAGGAGGTATTGTAACTCCGCGGAGGACACGACTGTCCACCCAAAGTGTGGAGAGACTCACGTTTGTGAAAATGAATCAGGCGTGGATTAGTCTGGATTTCAAACCACCAGTTCCTGACACAACTGACTAAATCCGCCATGAATCATGCCTCAAACATGTGCCACTTTCAGGTCTCCTCACACTGCTGGTGTGTTGAATTTTTTGACATAGGGTGCTGGCAGATTACGGGCCTCCTATAGCTGCTGCCAGGCCCCTAATCTGCCATAGGCCCCTATATACCACCTCCTCCTGCTGCTGCCAGGTCCAGAGTCTCTCATGGGTCCCTGTACGGCCTCCCATTGCTGCTGTCTCCATCGCCACACTCTGCTGCCATGTGCCACTTTCAGGTCTCTTCACACTGCTGGTGTGTTAAATTTTTTGACATAGGGTGCAGGCAGATTACGGGCCTCACATAGCTGCTGCCAGGCCCCTAATCTGCCATGGGCCCCTATATACCACCTCCTCCTGCTGCTGCCAGGTCCAGAGTCTCTCATGGGTCCCTGTACGGCCTCCCATTGCTGCTGTCTCCATCGCCACACTCTGCTGCCATGTGCCACTTTCAGGTCTCTTCACACTGCTGGTGTGTTAAATTTTTTGACATAGGGTGCTGCAAGATAACGGGCCTCACATAGCTGCTGCCAGGCCCCTAATCAGCCATGGGCCCCTATACCGCCTCCTCCTGCTGCTGCCAGGTCCAGAGTCTCTCATGCCATGTGCCACTTTCAGGTCTCTTCACACTGCTGGTGTGTTAAATTTTTTGACATAGGGTGCAGGCAGATTACGGGCCTCACATAGCTGCTGCCAGGCCCCTAATCTGCCATAGGCCCCTATATACCGCCTCCTCATGCTGCTGCCAGGTCCAGAGTCTCTCATGGGTCCCTGTACGGCCTCCCATTGCTGCTTTCTCCATCGCCACACTCTGCTGCCATGTGCCACTTTCAGGTCTCTTCACACTGCTGGTGTGTTAAATTTTTTGACATAGGGTGCAGGCAGATTACGGGCCTCACATAGCTGCTGCCAGGCCCCTAATCTGCCATGGGCCCCTATATACCGCCTCCTCATGCTGCTGCCAAGTCCAGAGTCTGTCATGGTCCCTGTACGGCCTCCCATTGCTGCTGTCTCCATCGCCACACTCTGCTGCCATGTGCCACTTTCAGGTCTCTTCACACTGCTGGTGTGTTAAATTTTTTGACATAGGGTGCAGGCAGATTACGGGCCTCACATAGCTGCTGCCAGGCCCCTAATCTGCCATGGGCCCCTATATACCACCTCCTCCTGCTGCTGCCAGGTCCAGAGTCTCTCATGGGTCCCTGTACGGCCTCCCATTGCTGCTGTCTCCATCGCCACACTCTGCTGCCATGTGCCACTTTCAGGTCTCTTCACACTGCTGGTGTGTTAAATTTTTTGACATAGGGTGCTGCAAGATAACGGGCCTCACATAGCTGCTGCCAGGCCCCTAATCAGCCATGGGCCCCTATACCGCCTCCTCCTGCTGCTGCCAGGTCCAGAGTCTCTCATGCCATGTGCCACTTTCAGGTCTCTTCACACTGCTGGTGTGTTAAATTTTTTGACATAGGGTGCAGGCAGATTACGGGCCTCACATAGCTGCTGCCAGGCCCCTAATCTGCCATGGGCCCCTATATACCACCTCCTCCTGCTGCTGCCAGGTCCAGAGTCTCTCATGGGTCCCTGTACGGCCTCCCATTGCTGCTGTCTCCATCGCCACACTCTGCTGCCATGTGCCACTTTCAGGTCTCTTCACACTGCTGGTGTGTTAAATTTTTTGACATAGGGTGCTGCAAGATAACGGGCCTCACATAGCTGCTGCCAGGCCCCTAATCAGCCATGGGCCCCTATACCGCCTCCTCCTGCTGCTGCCAGGTCCAGAGTCTCTCATGCCATGTGCCACTTTCAGGTCTCTTCACACTGCTGGTGTGTTAAATTTTTTGACATAGGGTGCAGGCAGATTACGGGCCTCACATAGCTGCTGCCAGGCCCCTAATCTGCCATAGGCCCCTATATACCGCCTCCTCATGCTGCTGCCAGGTCCAGAGTCTCTCATGGGTCCCTGTACGGCCTCCCATTGCTGCTTTCTCCATCGCCACACTCTGCTGCCATGTGCCACTTTCAGGTCTCTTCACACTGCTGGTGTGTTAAATTTTTTGACATAGGGTGCAGGCAGATTACGGGCCTCACATAGCTGCTGCCAGGCCCCTAATCTGCCATGGGCCCCTATATACCGCCTCCTCATGCTGCTGCCAAGTCCAGAGTCTGTCATGGTCCCTGTACGGCCTCCCATTGCTGCTGTCTCCATCGCCACACTCTGCTGCCATGTGCCACTTTCAGGTCTCTTCACACTGCTGGTGTGTTAAATTTTTTGACATAGGGTGCAGGCAGATTACGGGCCTCACATAGCTGCTGCCAGGCCCCTAATCTGCCATGGGCCCCTATATACCGCCTCCTCATGCTGCTGCCAAGTCCATAGTCTGTCATGGTCCCTGTACGGCCTCCCATTGCTGCTGTCTCCATCGCCACACTCTGCTGCCATGTGCCACTTTCAGGTCTCTTCACACTGCTGGTGTGTTAAATTTTTTGACATAGGGTGCAGGCAGATTACGGGCCTCACATAGCTGCTGCCAGGCCCCTAATCTGCCATGGGCCCCTATATACCGCCTCCTCATGCTGCTGCCAAGTCCAGAGTCTGTCATGGTCCCTGTACGGCCTCCCATTGCTGCTGTCTCCATCGCCACACTCTGCTGCCATGTGCCACTTTCAGGTCTCTTCACACTGCTGGTGTGTTAAATTTTTTGACATAGGGTGCAGGCAGATTACGGGCCTCACATAGCTGCTGCCAGGCCCCTAATCTGCCATGGGCCCCTATATACCGCCTCCTCATGCTGCTGCCAAGTCCAGAGTCTGTCATGGTCCCTGTACGGCCTCCCATTGCTGCTGTCTCCATCGCCACACTCTGCTGCCATGTGCCACTTTCAGGTCTCTTCACACTGCTGGTGTGTTAAATTTTTTGACATAGGGTGCAGGCAGATTACGGGCCTCACATAGCTGCTGCCAGGCCCCTAATCTGCCATGGGCCCCTATATACCGCCTCCTCATGCTGCTGCCAAGTCCAGAGTCTGTCATGGTCCCTGTACGGCCTCCCATTGCTGCTGTCTCCATCGCCACACTCTGCTGCCATGTGCCACTTTCAGGTCTCTTCACACTGCTGGTGTGTTAAATTTTTTGACATAGGGTGCAGGCAGATTACGGGCCTCACATAGCTGCTGCCAGGCCCCTAATCTGCCATGGGCCCCTATATACCGCCTCCTCATGCTGCTGCCAAGTCCATAGTCTGTCATGGTCCCTGTACGGCCTCCCATTGCTGCTGTCTCCATCGCCACACTCTGCTGCCATGTGCCACTTTCAGGTCTCTTCACACTGCTGGTGTGTTAAATTTTTTGACATAGGGTGCAGGCAGATTACGGGCCTCACATAGCTGCTGCCAGGCCCCTAATCTGCCATGGGCCCCTATATACCGCCTCCTCATGCTGCTGCCAAGTCCAGAGTCTGTCATGGTCCCTGTACGGCCTCCCATTGCTGCTGTCTCCATCGCCACACTCTGCTGCCATGTGCCACTTTCAGGTCTCTTCACACTGCTGGTGTGTTAAATTTTTTGACATAGGGTGCAGGCAGATTACGGGCCTCACATAGCTGCTGCCAGGCCCCTAATCTGCCATGGGCCCCTATATACCGCCTCCTCATGCTGCTGCCAAGTCCATAGTCTGTCATGGTCCCTGTACGGCCTCCCATTGCTGCTGTCTCCATCGCCACACTCTGCTGCCATGTGCCACTTTCAGGTCTCTTCACACTGCTGGTGTGTTAAATTTTTTGACATAGGGTGCAGGCAGATTACGGGCCTCACATAGCTGCTGCCAGGCCCCTAATCTGCCATGGGCCCCTATATACCGCCTCCTCATGCTGCTGCCAAGTCCAGAGTCTGTCATGGTCCCTGTACGGCCTCCCATTGCTGCTGTCTCCATCGCCACACTCTGCTGCCATGTGCCACTTTCAGGTCTCTTCACACTGCTGGTGTGTTAAATTTTTTGACATAGGGTGCAGGCAGATTACGGGCCTCACATAGCTGCTGCCAGGCCCCTAATCTGCCATAGGCCCCTATATACCGCCTCCTCATGCTGCTGCCAAGTCCAGAGTCTGTCATGGTCCCTGTACGGCCTCCCATTGCTGCTGTCTCCATCGCCACACTCTGCTGCCATGTGCCACTTTCAGGTCTCTTCACACTGCTGGTGTGTTAAATTTTTTGACATAGGGTGCAGGCAGATTACGGGCCTCACATAGCTGCTGCCAGGCCCCTAATCTGCCATGGGCCCCTATATACCGCCTCCTCATGCTGCTGCCAAGTCCAGAGTCTGTCATGGTCCCTGTACGGCCTCCCATTGCTGCTGTCTCCATCGCCACACTCTGCTGCCATGTGCCACTTTCAGGTCTCTTCACACTGCTGGTGTGTTAAATTTTTTGACATAGGGTGCAGGCAGATTACGGGCCTCACATAGCTGCTGCCAGGCCCCTAATCTGCCATGGGCCCCTATATACCGCCTCCTCATGCTGCTGCCAAGTCCAGAGTCTGTCATGGTCCCTGTACGGCCTCCCATTGCTGCTGTCTCCATCGCCACACTCTGCTGCCATGTGCCACTTTCAGGTCTCTTCACACTGCTGGTGTGTTAAATTTTTTGACATAGGGTGCAGGCAGATTACGGGCCTCACATAGCTGCTGCCAGGCCCCTAATCTGCCATGGGCCCCTATATACCACCTCCTCCTGCTGCTGCCAGGTCCAGAGTCTCTCATGGGTCCCTGTACGGCCTCCCATTGCTGCTGTCTCCATCGCCACACTCTGCTGCCATGTGCCACTTTCAGGTCTCTTCACACTGCTGGTGTGTTAAATTTTTTGACATAGGGTGCTGCAAGATAACGGGCCTCACATAGCTGCTGCCAGGCCCCTAATCAGCCATGGGCCCCTATACCGCCTCCTCCTGCTGCTGCCAGGTCCAGAGTCTCTCATGCCATGTGCCACTTTCAGGTCTCTTCACACTGCTGGTGTGTTTAATTTTTTGACATAGGGTGCAGGCAGATTACGGGCCTCACATAGCTGCTGCCAGGCCCCTAATCTGCCATGGGCCCCTATATACCGCCTCCTCATGCTGCTGCCAAGTCCAGAGTCTGTCATGGTCCCTGTACGGCCTCCCATTGCTGCTGTCTCCATCGCCACACTCTGCTGCCATGTGCCACTTTCAGGTCTCTTCACACTGCTGGTGTGTTAAATTTTTTGACATAGGGTGCAGGCAGATTACGGGCCTCACATAGCTGCTGCCAGGCCCCTAATCTGCCATAGGCCCCTATATACCGCCTCCTCATGCTGCTGCCAAGTCCAGAGTCTGTCATGGTCCCTGTACGGCCTCCCATTGCTGCTGTCTCCATCGCCACACTCTGCTGCCATGTGCCACTTTCAGGTCTCTTCACACTGCTGGTGTGTTAAATTTTTTGACATAGGGTGCAGGCAGATTACGGGCCTCACATAGCTGCTGCCAGGCCCCTAATCTGCCATGGGCCCCTATATACCACCTCCTCCTGCTGCTGCCAGGTCCAGAGTCTCTCATGGGTCCCTGTACGGCCTCCCATTGCTGCTGTCTCCATCGCCACACTCTGCTGCCATGTGCCACTTTCAGGTCTCTTCACACTGCTGGTGTGTTAAATTTTTTGACATAGGGTGCTGCAAGATAACGGGCCTCACATAGCTGCTGCCAGGCCCCTAATCAGCCATGGGCCCCTATACCGCCTCCTCCTGCTGCTGCCAGGTCCAGAGTCTCTCATGCCATGTGCCACTTTCAGGTCTCTTCACACTGCTGGTGTGTTTAATTTTTTGACATAGGGTGCAGGCAGATTACGGGCCTCACATAGCTGCTGCCAGGCCCCTAATCTGCCATGGGCCCCTATATACCGCCTCCTCATGCTGCTGCCAGGTCCAGAGTCTCTCATGGGTCCCTGTACGGCCTCCCATTGCTGCTTTCTCCATCGCCACACTCTGCCATGTGCCACTTTCAGGTCTCCTCACACACTGCTGGTGTGTTGAATTTTTTGACATAGGGTGCTGGCAGATTACGGGCCTCCCATAGCTGCTGCCAGGCCCCTAATCTGCCATGGGCCCCTATATACCGCCTCCTCATGCTGCTGCCAAGTCCAGAGTCTGTCATGGGTCCCTGTACGGCCTCCCATTGCTGCTGTCTCCATCGCCACACTCTGCCATGTGCCACTTTCAGGTCTCCTCACACACTGCTGGTGTGTAGAATTTTTTGACATAGGGTGCTGGCAGATTACGGGCCTCCCATAGCTGCTGCCAGGCCCCTAATCTGCCATGGGCCCCTATATACCGCCTCCTCATGCTGCTGCCAAGTCCAGAGTCTGTCATGGGTCCCTGTACGGCCTCCCATTGCTGCTGTCTCCATCGCCACACTCTGCCATGTGCCACTTTCAGGTCTCCTCACACTGCTGGTGTGTTGAATTTTTTGACATAGGGTGCTGGCAGATTACGGGCCTCCTATAGCTGCTGCCAGGCCCCTAATCTGCCATGGGCCCCTATATACCGCCTCCTCATGCTGCTGCCAAGTTCAGAGTCTGTCATGGGTCCCTGTACGGCCTCCCATTGCTGCTGTCTCCATCGCCACACTCTGCCATGTGCCACTTTCAGGTCTCCTCACACTGCTGGTGTGTTGAATTTTTTGACATAGGGTGCTGGCAGATTACGGGCCTCCTATAGCTGCTGCCAGGCCCCTAATCTGCCATAAGCCCCTATATACCGCCTCCTCATGCTGCTGCCAAGTCCAGAGTCTGTCATGGGTCCCTGTACGGCCTCCCATTGCTGCTGTCTCCATCGCCACACTCTGCCATGTGCCACTTTCAGGTCTCCTCACACACTGCTGGTGTGTTGAATTTTTTGACATAGGGTGCTGGCAGATTACGGGCCTCCTATAGCTGCTGCCAGGCCCCTAATCTGCCGTAGGCCCCTATATACCGCCTCCTCATGCTGCTGCCAGGTCCAGAGTCTCTCATGGGTCCCTGTACGGCCTCCCATTGCTGCTGTCTCCATCGCCACACTCTGCCATGTGCCACTTTCAGGTCTCCTCACACTGCTGGTGTGTTCCATTTTTTGTCATAGGGTGCTGGCAGATTATGGGCCTCCCATAACTGCTGCCAGGCCCCTAATCTGCCATGGGCCCCTATACCGACTCCTCATGCTGTGACGTTGCAACAAGGTGGAATTCAACCCTACATATGTTAGACCGCCTTTACGAACAGCAAAAGGCCATCACAGATTTCCTGATGTTAAAAGCAGATAAAGGTACTCCCTGTGTAACTTAGATGTCAGCCATTGGCAGCTCATGCGTGACACCTGCGCTTGCTCAGGCCCTTTGAGGAGGCCACGCTATTCGTGAGTCGGCAGGACTATGGGATGAACGACGTCATTCCTCTGTTGCACGTCCTGGAACAAATGCTGTTAACAATGGCTGGTCAGGGTGCGGTAGACGTGGCGCACAGATCTCAACGCCACATGGCCCCTGTGGGGGCAGGACAGGAAGAAGAGGAGGAGGTAGAGGAGGACATTGGTGCTCAGGAATTATTGAGTGAAATGGGTGGTTTTTCCACTCAGCGGACAGGAGTGGAGGAGCAGGAGCATCTGGTAGAGGAGGAGGAAGAGGAGACAGAGGACCTAGACGCACCGTGGCAGTATGCTGTGGAGATGGAGGCAGGGAGTCCCTCGCATTCCTTGGCACAAATGGCCCATAGCATGCTCGGTTGCTTGCGTAGCGACAGCCGAATAATAACCATCAGACAGAGGGATGACTTTTGGCTGTCCACCTTGTTGGACCCTCGCTACCGTTCAAAAATGGTGGCCTTTTTCACACCTGCTGAGAGGGAGGCCAAAATAACGTACTATAAAAAACACCTATGTAGTCAGCTGGTCTCTGCCTGTCTGCGCCAACGTCCATCCTCAGACACTGTGGGCCCTGTGCGCTCGTGTTCCGCTGCCATGGCAGCAGGGGAGGGGTGGGGTGGTAGGAGCAGTGGCAGCTCCACCAGCAGCGGCTGCCTCAGTCTGCAGTCGATGATGAGTAGCTTTCTTCACCAGCGCAGTGAGGAAACTACTAACCAGCCGCAGCAGCAGCAGCAGCATCAGGTGGACCTGGAGCAGGACCTCAAACAACAGGCTTAGGCCTACTTGGACAGCACCCTGCCAACCGAGGTAGACAATCCCCTTGACTACTGGGCAACGAAACTTGACCTTTGGCCCCAACTAGCTGAATTTGCCCTTGAAAGGCTGTCATGCCCGGCCAGTAGCGTGGCATCGGAGCGCGTGTTTAGTGCGGCAGGAGGTATTGCAACTCCGCGGAGGACACGACTGTCCACCCAAAGTGTGGAGAGACTCACGTTTGTGAAAATGAATCAGGCGTGGATTAGTCTGGATTTCAAACCACCAGTTCCTGACACAACTGACTAAATCCGCCATGAATCATGCCCCAAACATGTGCCACTTTCAGGTCTCCTCACACTGCTGGTGTGTTCCATTTTTTGTCATAGGGTGCTGGCAGATTACGGGCCTCCCATAGCTGCTGCCAGGCCCCTAATCTGCCATGGGCCCCTATACCGCCTCCTCATGCTGCTGCCAAGTCCAGAGTCTCTCATGGGTCCCTGTACGGCCTCCCATTGCTGCTGCCTCCATCGCCACACTCTGCCATGTGCCACTTTCAGGTCTCCTCACACTGCTGGTGTGTTCCATTTTTTGTCATAGGGTGCTGGCAGATTACGGGCCTCCCATAGCTGCTGCCAGGCCCCTAATCTGCCATGGGCCCCTATACCGCCTCCTCATGCTGCTGCCAGGTCCAGAGTCTCTCATGGGTCCCTGTACGGCCTCCCATTGCTGCTGTCTCCATCGCCACACTCTGCCATGTGCCACTTTCAGGTCTCCTCACACTGCTGGTGGGTTCCATTTTTTGTCATAGGGTGCTGGCAGATTACGGGCCTCCCATAGCTGCTGCCAGGCCCGTAATCTGCCATGGGCCCCCGTACCGACTCCTCATGCTGCTGCCAGGCCCGTAATCTGTCATGGGCCACTGTTGTCGCTTGTTGGCATATTCCGCTCGTTCAGATGCTCCTTCTCCTGCTACTCCTCTTCACGGATTCCGTCAGCAGTCTTTCTTGGAATCCGTTTCCAAGAGACAACAGTTTGCGAGCACGCACCCGACGGTGCAGAAGCTGAACGTCCTCCTGTCCAAGTTGCTGCTGCCAGGCTCGTAATCTGTCATGCGCCCCTGTACCGCCTCCTCATGCTGCTGCCAGGTCCAGAGTGTGTCATGGGCCCCCGTACCGACTCCTCATGCTGCTGCCAGGCCCGTAATCTGTCATGGGCCCCTGTACCGCCTCCCCATGCTGCTGCCAGGTCCAGAGTGTGTCATGGGTCCCTGTACGGCCTCCCATTGCTGCTGCCAGGCCCGTAATCTGCCATGGGCCCCTGTACCGACTCCTCATGCTGCTGCCAGGCCCGTAATCTGTCATGGGCCCCTGTACCGCCTCCTCATGCTGCTGCCAGGTCCAGAGTGTGTCATGGGTCCCTGTACGGCCTCCCATTGCTGCTGTCTCTATCGCCACACTCTGCCATGTGCCACTTTCAGGTCTCCTCACACTGCTGGTGGTTTCCATTTTTGTCATAGGGTGCTGTATGGCCTCCCATTGCTGCTGCCTCCACCGCCACACTGTGGCTCCACACTCTGGTTTTGGCCCCGTGACTGCCCAAATGAGTGAAGTGTGCGGTGATTCTAAGATCGACGGCACTCATCTGCATGTCATACTGACTGACAGTATTATTTCTCTTCCCCAGCAGACTCCAAGGGCATTTAAATTAAAGGTACAGTGTTCTGCACTAATATTAAGTCTCTCTGAAGCCTAGAAACACCCTTTTTTAAGTTAAATTCACAGCGAATTTATTCGACTCGAATCGAATATTGTCCACGAATTCGCCGAATCAGTCGAATCGAATTTTTCATTTCTTCGCTCATCTCTAGTTATGATGCTCACATACCCATTGTAAGTGTTTTTGACTATGGCCACAGATCAACAAAGTCACCCTGACTGTTCTGCTGTTACACAGCCCTATACACAACAAACCGTTTTTCCTGCTTTCAACACATCAACTTCAAGGACAACATGTTTACTTGCTGCTCAATAAATCTCAGACTTTCAGATGCCATTCTAATGAGATAATCAGTGTTATTCACTTAACCTGGCATAGCTAATTTCTAACATCTGTTGGCTTGCTATGGGTTAAGCCCAACAAGGTGCATGCCACCCCATAGACTTATCTCTTTAATTTAAATCTGACAATTTTATTGGGCTCCAGGAGTACGGTTATCACTATACTCCGGTGCCCTGACAGGAGAGATGCTGCCTTCATGTACAGCAGCAACCAATAAAATTGTAACTCAAAGATATAAGTCATTGAGGTGGCAGGAACCTCAATGGACTTAACCCCCAGTAATCCAGAACATTTTAGAAAGCGTGTGAATTCTTAGAGTTTAGCTTTAAAAGTGGAAGGGAGAAAGATAAAAAAGCATTTCTTGCAACAATTGAATTTTTAGCTGCTATGTACACGTACAGTAAAGGAAATACTGTGCAGTAACCATAGCAAGGAAAAAAGATTCTACCTCTCATGAAATATGATTTCTGGTTAGCTGCCATGCTTTACTGCACTTTACACATCTTCATTTACCTTATTAAATAAAGGCCTTAGATTTTAATGACTCTGAAAATCAGCATCATATTATTGTTTTTACTGTCCATAAAGTGCACTTGGCTGGAAAGTAGAAGAAATGCATCTGAAGGGAACCCAAGAGAATGGCAAGTACTGTAGTTGTATAAGGGTTAAGAATTTTAGGAGTTTTGCAAGAGCACAAATATCTGAGAACAGGAAATATGCAAGTTTATTTCAAGTTGCAGCTAGAAACAGACGGAAAGGTGTTTGATCTACTTTGGAGCTAAAAATAGAACCAATCTTTTTCATCTAATGACAATATTTCAGACAGACCTGTGCTTCTATGCCGCAGAAGCCTAAGTAATTTACAATGTCCTTGAAATCGACTTTCACGCTCAGGTGTTTCCTTAGTTCTAGTAAATTCACTTTGCTATATAAACTGCTGAACTCTGAAGTATAATTGCTGTCTTGTCTCCTGGCTGAACAGGATGCCATGCTTTGGTTTGCAGAGGAGGTCTTGAGACTACTTATTACGCAGAAGTGCTTGCATGCACAATAAGACAAATTTAGTTAGTGCAATGTGCTTTTCAACTGCCCACTTCTGGAAGTCTGTGTTCTACATCATGTTAAGTGGGCTCTTGAAATCCCATGACATCCCAAAGCAGTATGTCTCCTAAAGCTAAGCTCTTGGCAAACAGCTAAACATACAGTGGAAATGCATAAAAGGAAGACTTTTATCTGCCCAGGGATTTATATTTCTGTCTGTCCAGTCCTGAGATGATAAACGGACCTACCAAAATGCACAACCGGGCTTATGACCTGACTTGTTCTTGCTAAAGTTTAGCAATAATGTGAGGTCACCTACCTGTCCCCTGCCTGTGTCTAGACTGCAAAGGGGCAGCAGCAGTTTTCCCTCTGTTCACTTTGCCCTCTCCTCCTGTGAGTACGTTCAGTGTTGGAATATGTGAATGCAATACAGCTTGTTGACTTTTAGTACTTCCCCCAAATTTTGCAGTCTGAGCGCTGCTGTACAGGGAATTGCATGAGGCTAAAAAAAAGTCTAATTCAGTACTTACACTAGTTTGCTTTGAAAATACATTTCTTGATCTTTTAAAGAATATAAACACTACCTTATTCGTGTTCTTGTTTTGTTTAGTTTTTTTTTTTGCTGGAATTTAGCTTTAAACAGAATTTCTAAAAAAAATAAATAAATGCAGCTTTTGCCCGGGATCCTTTTGTGTTGGAAGGATTTCACTTTGTACAACCTACAGCAGGCAGGCACCAGAGACAATAAAAGAATGTGACTCTTCACAACACTTCCAACTAAGAAACGTTTTATCTAAGAAGCAACAATGAAATACAAAACTTTGTCTTCTGCCATAGTCTTTCTCTTTGTGTTTAAAATAATATAATGTTTAAAGCAAAAAAAAAGTACTGTATTATACAGGGTTCAGGAACACCCCGTTGTTCTCATGCAAACATTGAAATTGAGAGGATTTCCCTGAAGTTCCGAAGTTCCTATCCTCTTTACTTTTGCTTTGCATAGTGTCAGTCCCCTTCTCTCCCTTAACCTTCTCTCAGGTTCATGGTTCCCCAAAATGGGTGACCACAGTGAACAGACACTTTGGTTGCTACAAAACAAGGACTCCCAATGGGTTGCTCCCTTCCAGTGCCTACTGCCTTTTAATCCTAGTCCATTCCCAATGTTGTGGTGAGGGTGTCATCAGAATCCAGCTCTCCCTAACCAGTTGGGCCCCTCATGACACAGCTCATACCTTATACATCTGTATATAGCAGTATATGTCTTATAAGCCTGTATCCAGAGATGACCACCAAACGTTTTCCAATGAGGACCAAGATGAGTCCAGTCAGGACCATTCAGGACTCCCCAAGATGATGTTGGGCATCCTCAGTTGAGAACAACCTAACCCAATGCTAGATTCCTCCTAGCAGCAAAGCAGTGGTTGCCTGGCTATTTTATTGACTTTTCCAAATAGAATGTGACAAACTGTTGACAGGCTAAATACTCCATCCTCCACATGACATAATATCAACAGGGAACTGACCCTTTTGTAAACAATAACAAGATCTCCATACCAATGTTTATGGTGCTTACTCAAGTAAAATTTATTAAAATTCAACAAGGAACTGCTGTATTCTTTGGCACAATACCAGATCAGTTAAAGTGTTACTAAACCCAGGACCCTACATTCACTATATCTGGTTTCCCACAGTACACGGACATGCAATTATTTTAGTAACCAAACTGCTAAATACCTTTTCTCATCAGCAGTATACAGCAGCCTTTTAACTTCTATCAGTGCTTGGCCGAGCACTGATTAATCTTGTAGGAGCTGTTTTCATTTTCCTCTGACTGTTCTATGAGGCTGCATATCCCCTGACCCTCTGTCTGGACAGTGCCAATTGGCCCTGTGCTGATCACATGCACCCTCCCAAAAAAAAAAAAAAAACAGGTCTAGCAATACACAGTAAGCTGAGCATGTGCAGAGTGCCTTATAGAGCTCTGTACCTATCAGCAGATGGATTGGGAGCAGTAGAAGAAAGGAAGGATCAGCAAAGACAGGATCAAACAGTCTTTTTGCATAATGTGAAAGATTAACCTCTTAGGTTCTACAGTGAGTACAACAAGCATGCTTTACTACATATACAGACTGATTTTACTGATGTGGGTTTAGTAACACTTTATGGGTTTAAACAGAACTTTCCATGGCATCACTCATGGTCCAAGTAGAAATTCTCTTGTTATACATTCTAAATACATTTAGAGCACATCTGTTCTTACAGCACATATCATTTATGGCAGGCAGTGTTAATTATAAGTACAATTTTACCAAGATCACGTAATGTAGGCATTGTAGTTGACAAATGTTGTATGCTATCATGATATATGATTTGTATGCTACTCTGTGAATCCATGATTTGCCATATGTTCTTTAGAGTTTTTATAGCTAAATGTGCACACAACATGTAGAATCTGATTTATTATAGTTTTAGGGGTTGAAATCTGTTTTATTCCCTGAGCATGCACACCTGTCAAGCCATGTACAGTATATCTATATACTCTGTTAACCTCCCCAGTATTATTTGTAAATAGTACTAATATTACTACAGCTTATTCACAAAATGCAATATGTTAATGTATTTGCCTCCATTTCCAATACTGCTACTCCACCAGTTTAAGAAAAGTATAGTCAAATGCTGAAATGTGAACTGAAATGAATATAAGTATGATTTTAAATATGATTGACATATGATTTAAAGGTCGGATCTTGATTTTGCTCCTAGTCATTCCTGATAATTTACATAAGACAGCAAGATTTATGCTAAACCTACTGTGGTACATGCTTTTCTACTGTCAGCAGAGCTAAGACCTGACTACGTCCAACCATGTTTTTAGAGACATTGCAAGATGATGACATTAGATCTAAACCCAATAACTAAAACCTAATATAAGCCCATTGCAAGGACAAGTTTATCCAGTGCAGAGGGCAAAGATGCCAAACTGTGGCCCCCATCCCACCGGGAGAAACAAGGAAGGGGATAAGAGTGGTTTGCAAAGTCACCAAATATATATGATAGAACCGTGTGTGTACTGTCTTGCAGTGAAATGTGGGGTTAACACTGCTGAAGGAAGAAATAACTCACATCGGAGTGAGGAAAAAATGCCATGTCGGTAGTATCACTGGAAGAAAAAAAAATGCTGCTACATCATTGTCAATGGGGGAAAAAACATTGCTGCATTGCTCTCATTGGGAAGAAAAAAAAAAAAAGCAGTGGCACCGGTGGTGTCAGTCTGAGGACTGCTTTGGTATCGGTAGGATGAGTTGGTAGGATGAAGGAGGAAGTTTTTGTGGGATGCATTTAACTAGGAACACCAGGGTGACTCTAGTGGAGCAAGGGAGGGGAGCTGAAGGGTTGATGGCTATAGGGCTTTTTGGCGCTTTTATGGGTAGAGGGTGTTCTGGGGCAAAGTTGTTGTTTCCCCCACCCTCTGTGTAGTTACCTTTCAGACCTCCTTCTGTCAATGGTCATCTGAAATGTCCCATAACAAGGGAAACAGAAAGAAGGGTAGTCTGCCCCCCACTTCCCAGTGGATGCCGTACTGAGAAGGAAGTCTATTCTTAGCAGACACCATCCGCTCTCCACTCTCTTTTACGCACATTAGGCTGCTCTTGGAGAGGAAAGAGCAAAATCCTCCCCCCAGCAGCTACCATGGTCCCTGAAGTGCCTGGCAGGAGTGACACTGCCATCTTTCCTATCAATCATGCAGCTAGAGGGCGGAACACTGACAACTTCCCAGTGCACCTTCCCGAACCCAAACACACATATAAAAATCACTGTGTCCGGGACAGTGGCCCCTCCTACCCCCTTGTCTTGACCCTGTATAAGCTTTACAACAGTTATGCAACTTTAAAAGTAATTTTCAGTCGTTTTACTATGCATTATTTATTAAACTAAAACCTATTGCTTCTCTCATGAAGGTGCATACTCAGGCACTTTCTGCTATAGGGTGCAGAGTGTCCACCAAATGTGCTTTTGCATTGTCACCCTGTCATGTGTACCTACCTACCGACATAGATTGCATGGGCATGGCCCACCGTCACTAGGAAGCTCATCCAGCGTAATGATGTGCAACCAACAATGCAGCAAGTGCATGTAGACAGGAAGTGGCTACAAAAGGCTTTATCAGCAAGCACTCAGAAGTGCTAAGATACTGACAAAAATGTGAAAAGAGCATTTTTAGGAAAAAAAAAAAAACATGGCGATTGTTTATGATACATATTGCTATATGCAAACCAGTGTAACCCAGGTATAGTTTAGATCCACTTTAAGGCACATTTGGGCCTATTCAGTAGCACAGTCAACAATGCAAAGCAATCCAAACAAGCAATCATTTTTCAGTGATGCCTCTTCTGTAAAGGAAAATATGATTGGTGACTAGGAGTGACTGTACTTTGCACACCATCATTGCTCTTGCCTTCATTTACTGAATAAACCTAGTTATGAATAATGCATTTGCAGCTAGAATGAGCTATGGCAGAGGAAAATAGTGAGTGCTCCTCAGATTATCACAGGCATGGCCCATGTTACTCTATCAGATGCTTCCTAACATTAGGCAAGTAATGCACAAACCCCGTCTTCAGGGGCCAGCAGTTGGTTAGTTTTCAAATGGATCAATCAGCTTGCCTAATCCATCTGTGCTTGCAGAGACAAACCATTAAATCCTGAACTGTTGAAAGCCCTTGAGGAATGGCAGCTATCTGCAAAATCCAAAGCCAGCCTGTTCAAAACAACCCATGGCAAGACTAAAAATTCAAAATACTCGAAATCAAACAAAATGTGCTCTGTGTGCATTTTTCATATGTACCTACAGGAAATATGCTGTAAAGTAAATATGGATGACAAAGAAATTGATTTCAGTAAAAATCAAAGGCAAAAGACCATCCTGAAAATCTTTTGGTATATAGTAATAGCTTTTGTCTGGCTCACCTGTACAGTTCTAGTCCAGGCAGCTAGGAGCATATGCCATAACATATGTGGAGGAAGAAATATGACCTTTTAGGGGAACTTTGGCAGCTTACTAGCTCACTTATTCTGATAGCCAACAAAGCATTTGCATATCTAATAGTTTTTGCAGATTACACACAACCATTAAAAGATTTCAGCGGGAGACTTTACTTACAAACTGTTGTTTAGGTTGTGGTTTTAAATGCTATTATGTTAATCAAGCAAGAAATACAATTAATCAGCATATTTTACATTTTATGTATTTTCAAATAAAAATATTTTGCAATTACAAATACCATTTACAGTATATGAAAGATTTTTTACAATAGAACTGGTAAATTCATGGGTTATTATCTACATGTTTCCACAATTCTGAGATATCTCTTTTCACCTACTCCTTAAGCAGATCTGTCATTTATATTAAAGAAGAATTCATATTACATAGCTGGAATGTGCGATCTACCCCTGCAACATCCATTTTTCTGTATAGGAAATTGGTGTCTAAAATGTATTAACTGGTCACCCGATTAGGTGAATTTTTGAATGAAGCCTGAGCCATTTGCATACACAACTGTGTTATAGTGGAACCATTTAAAATTTAAAGCTGAATTCCAGGCATGGCAATTTTTACATAGTTACATGGTCCAGCTTGGGCCAATGAAAGTATGTATATGCCATACCTGTGAGATCCCCATTAAAGCCAGATATCACTGTAATACGCACTGTTACTACAGTGATTACTGCTAGTTTCCAGGTTCCATGTTGAGCAGCTGCCCTGCTGCTTACCAAAAACAGGTGGTTACCTGGTCAACATGAGTGTCATTCAGAGAACACTTCCTGTTTTCTTAATGAATAAAAAATGTCCTCTTATTGGATGAGGTGGAGACCGTGACATCACCGCCCAACCTTTTCACCTCCTCCAATTTGAGAATACTTTGCATTAATTTAGAAAATGCAAAGTATTATTATTATTATTATACACTATTTATATAGCTCCAAAAGATTTGCTCAGCGCTGTACATTATAGTGGGGGACAGTACATGAGACAATACAGTAACAAGACAAAACACAAGGGGTTCAAGGGCCCTACTCTTTCAAGCTTACAATCTAGGAGGTAAAACTCCTAAATGGCACCCATGCTGAGCTACTTGGCACAGAACCTGGAAGCTTGTGGAAATCACTGTAGTAGTGGTGCCTACTATAGCAATTTGCAGCTTCCATGGAGATCTTACAGATATGGCACATACTGTACACACTTACAAGTTGGACAAATGTAACCATGTAAAAATTACCATAGCTGGAATTTATCTTCAGAATAAAATGTCTAGTCTAACAGCACTCATCAGCTGATGCAATTTCCTTTATTTGCCAGGAAAAGCCTCCTCTCTGTCTCTTCCCGATTCAATTTCACCTTCTTACTGTGGCCTGGCTTTCCCTGACTTCATAAATAAACACTACCAACTTGTTCTTTTCTAGGACTTTATTGTGTTTACAATAGAGTACAGGCTCACTTTATTAAAATAATAAAAATTAACATCAGAGGGGCAACCGTCTTAGTATATTGCGAGCAATCACAGGGGAACATGCAAACTCTGTGCAGGTGGTGTGCTTTGAACTGAGGACCCTAATGTTACAAGACTGAAGTTCTAAATACAAAGTCACTGTGCTACCTGCTTCTTCGCTTACCTCCTTTTTCATTTTTTTTGTTGGTAGAAAATGAATTCCTTAAAGTGATTCTTACTTCTATAAAGTGCAGGCACATAGAGATTCCGCACAAACCTGCAGAAGCTCTCATTCTCCTTTACTAAAGTTGAATGTCTGTGGTTCTGAATGGACAAAGATTAAACATTTCCTAGTACTGCACTTACTTGTCTGCACTTACCTGACTTACACACATTCTTACTGACAAAAAAAAAAAATAGCACTTGTTTTCTTTCTTTGTGACAGTTTGGGGTCAGGCTCGAAGACCAGTTGCTATATCAGTAGAAAGGCTCACACCAAAACTAGCAGGATACTGTATAGGTACACAGGCAAGTCACCATGGCAAAGGAGTGGGCTCACCTGAGGTGCGGAGTCTAAGTACTAACCGGTGTTCACCAGAGCTCCTAATGGTGGAGATGGATTTTGCTGCATGTTAGCACCAGGTCGCGGTCCTCAGGATCTCTCCACCAGGAGGTGAGCAAGCGGAGGTGCAGTAGCATATTAAGCAGGTGAGGATCAAACGGAAGCGTGGTCAGTAAATAAGTCGAGGTCGGTAATGAGCAGTTGCAGGTTGGGATCAGGCAGAAGCGTAGTCGAGAACAAACCAAGGGTCAATAATGAATGGTAGCAAAATATGGATGACAGCAGAGAAGGCAAGGAGCAAGATACTGGCTGGAGAGCACAATAATATAGCAAACAGGCAGTGCAGAGACATGGCTTATATCAGGAAGTTAATGGGAAGAGCAAAGGGATCAAGGCTCATGACAAACAAGGTCAAGGCAGGATCATTCAAATAATTATCAAGGGAGCTGTCTAGCATTGCAGGTGGCTCAGCAAGAAGAAACATTGCCACTAACTGCAGAAGGCCCAGGTTTGGAGCCAGACTCTGACAGTACTCCCCTACTCAAAGGACCTCCCCTGGACATCTTAAGACCCAGCTTGTGGGGAAACCCCTGGTTTAATTTTCTCCACCACATATCATATTTTGAAGTAAACTGTACTCCTCTGTCAGATACTACATCATCAGAAATTCCATCTAGTTTAAAAACAACATCTCTAACCATCAACTCCGAAGTTTGTTTAGCAGAAGGTGCCACCTTAACCGGTATAAAATGAGCCACCTTAGTAAGACGGTCGATGACTACCAAGATGATGGTCATTTATTTAGAGGGAGGTAAATCGACCACAAAAGTCCATAGATATTGGCCCCCAAGGTCTTGATGGAAGAGGAAGTGGCTGGAGCAACCCCAGAGGAGAAGCTCGGGGTGTCTTATGGCGTGCGCACGTCAGACAGGAGGCCACATAGCGTTTGACATCTTTCTTATAACCAGGCCACCAGAAGGAACATGACAAAAGTTCATGTCTTAGAAATCCCAAAATGTCCCACAAGTTTAGAATCATGAACTAACTTGAGGGCTTTCACTTCGAGCAGATTCAGGTAGATAGAGACAATGTGCTTGAGTCCAAAAGCAATTCTTGTATTCAAGGTTAATGTCCTTAGGAAGATGATTGAGAAGTGGGTCATTCTCATACCCCTCTTTGAGAAGACTCAAAAATGTTTTAGCGCTTGTGGCCCCTAGGAAGTTCTTTTGAGTAACGATTGAACATTCAGAGTCTCCTTCCTGGGGAGGCTCAGACAACATCCTTGATAAAGCATCAGCCTTACCATTCCTCGATTCAGGTCGATATGAGATAATAAAATTTAATCTGAAGAAGACCAACGTGCTTGTCTAGAAGACAATCTCTTGGCAGAGCGAATGAATTCCAGAATTTTATGATCAGTGAGAACTGTTACAAGATGATTAGTCTGTCAGGAATCCCGAGGTTCGCAACAGTGCGTGGGTCTGTGCATGCGCGGTTTACCTAGACGCATGAATCTGCGAGTACGTAGGATCCCGACAAGACCCACAGGCAGGCGGGCACTAGGACCCAGGCACGCCTGTCACCAATGACGGCGCCGGGCAGGCACTAGGATCCAGACGCACATGTCGGATCCAGGTGGGCTATTTAAACTGGCCAGTGCAATGTCCAAATTGCCTTATGGTCTTTCCTGCTGTTCCTGTTGTATCCTGTGAGATTGCTTTGTTGCCAACCCTGCCTGACCCTGATTCTGTTGACCGTCTCCTGCTCTGATCCCTGGTTTGCCTGACCATTCTCCTGTCTATCCCTGTACGTTTTGATCTCCTGTTACCAAACCTGGCTTGTGACCCGTTTATCCCTCTGCCTGCCACTTTGTACCGTCCAGTCTCCACCGTTACCGACCCAGCCTGTCGGACTTCGCTCGTTCTTCCTCCTCACACCAGGCTCTCACCTGTTACGTACCACCGGTGAGTGCTTCTACCGCAGCTGGTTGCACCCAGGGGCTGCGACCTGGTTTTGGCCTGCTCCAAGTCCATCCCCACCATCAGCGGTTCTGGTGAACAAGTAGATCGAGGCTTAGATTCCACGCCATGGGGAATCCTGGTCTGTTGAGTGCTAGAGGCTACCATCGGTCGGTCCTTAACATAGTCCCTTCTAGCAGATGCCTCCATTCAGAAGAGGTTCCTTAATTGCCAGTAACTCTTTATTCCCAATGCCATAATTCCTTTCGGCTGAAGACAAATGAGAGAAGTAAGCACAAGGATGAAGCTGAATTTTTTCATTACTTCACTGAGACAGGATAGCTCCCACAGCAGAGTCAGAAGCATCCACTTCCACTATAAAGGGTAGTTCAGGATCGAGATGTACCAAAATTGGTGCACAAGTGAAAAGAGTTTTTAGCTTTCCAAAAGCAGCCTGTGCCTCAGGGGTGCACATGAAGGGTACCTCTTTGTCAGCTGTGTAATTGGAGCTATCACCTTAGAGAAGTTTCTTATGAATTTTCTGTAGAAGTTGGCAAGCCCAACGAAACATTGAATTTCCTTAACATTTCCAGGGGCTGACCAATCTACCACTGCTTTGATCTTCTCGGGATCCATGCTCACTCCAGCTGGAGAAATAATATAGCCTAAGAACTGGATCTGGGTTTGTTCAAACTCACATTTCTCCAATTTAATGTAAAGTCTATTCTTCCTTAATCTTTGAAAGACGGTGCAAACATGTTTGTGGTGCTCCAGCCAGATTATCAGAAAAGATGAGAATATCATCCAGATAAACAATCACAAATTGGTCCAACAGATCATGAAAAACATTGTTGATGAAGTGCTGAAAGGTTGCAGGGGCGTTACAAAGTCCAAACAGCATAATCAAGGACTCTAAATGCCCATACCCGGTTATAAAGGCAGTTTTCCATTTGTCTCCTTGACGAAAGTGGACAAGGTTATATGCCCCTCGTAAATTAAGTTTTGTAAAGATTTTGGTAGAACAAAGTCTTTCCAACATTTCAGAGATCAAGTGGAGTGGATAGTGTTTTTTTTTAGTGATTTCATTCTTTTCCCTGTAGAAAATGCAAGGATGCAAGTTGGAGTCTTTATTTTCAACAAAGAACAGGGCTGCAGGAGATGTTGAGTGTCTAATAAAGCCCTTCTTTAAATTCTCATCAAGCCACTCCCTGAGCACCTTTAATTCAGGTTCCCACAGATTGAAAAGGCAGCCAAAAGGTATTTCTGTGCCTGGAAGCAGCTCAATAGGACAATCATGAGGAGGTAATTGATTGGCATTTTGCTGATCACAGACATCCCAGAACTCATGGTATTGTGGAGGCAAGTTGTCATATGACTGGACAGCTACCACATCAACTTGCGATTCCTTGGCTGGTGAAGAACTTGCTCGACAAAGTTCCCTACAGTATTTTTCACAGTGGGGGGACGTAAAATCTATGGTCTGTGCTCCCCAGTTGATGGAGGGATTGTGAGTGGAGAACCAAGGAATGCCCAGGATGATAGGAAACTTGGGTGGCGCAACCAGCTGAAAGCTGATGGTCTCCCAATGGTCAGCCTCAAACTGCAGTACCAAAGGAACCATTTTATGGGTAACAGGTCCTGAAGATAGGGGTGAACCATTAACTGTCTCCATATCAATAGGGGCAAATGTATTTCTTGTTTGCATGTTATTGCTGTGGGCAAATTCTATATCCATAAAGTTTCCCCCAACCCCGGAGTTCAGCATAGCAGAGCAGGAGATTTCACAGCCCTCGGAGACCAATTTAATGGGGATGACAAAATGAGAGAGTAGAGAGTTCACTTTATTTTCTTCAGGAATCAGTGGGGAGACAGACTGGCTAATAGAGTTTATCTGTTCAGGCACAATCACTTCAGCCATAGCAATTGTTCTCACTTTGTTTGAACAATTAACTGAATAATGACCAGAGTCCCCACAATATAGACATAAGTTCTCTGAATGTCTTCTCTCTCTCCTGAATGGAAATGTATCTCTCGATAGCATCAACCTGCATAAGCTCGGAACTGTTATAACCAGTAGAAAATTTTGAATCCTGCTGAACAAATGGACTAGCAAAGAGATGCATGCCACCATTATTTCCAAACATTCCCAGACTCTCCTTCCTATTTTCTGTAAGACTGATCAATTTGGATACATAATTGGATGAAGGCCTCAAGATCATTACGAGTATCTACTCTGGCAAGCTCATCCTTTATCTGTTTAGAAAGCCCTTGGCGGAACTGGCTTTTTTTTGTGCTGCAGGGTTCCAATGGTATCTGCAATCCAACATCTGTATTCAGCGACAGAGCGTTTACCCTGCCGCAGACTATGCAACTTTGCTTCGGCAGTAGAACAGAGGTTGGGATCATCAAAAACCTGATTCACTGTGGTCAAAAAGGTCTCAAAATTATTCAGAGTGCCACTGTCTTGATCAATATAAGGAGAGGCCCAAGCTAGAGCTTCCCCAGTCAGAAGTCCAATAATAAACATTACCTTCTTTTTCTCTGAAGGAAATGCACCAGGATGTATTTGGAAATATATACAACACTGATTAAGAAAATCCCTGTAATGGCGATGGTCTCCATTAAACTTAGATGGTTGAGGCTCGGGCATATATGTGTTAGTATCATTTTGGTCCAGCAGTTGTCTCATCAGAGTATGAATCTCTCCCTGTTACCTATCCACTATACTTTCCAGTTTGGCAACTTTTTCTTGATGGGCAACCCCAAATTCCTGCAGCTCAGCAATTTGCTGCCTAAGAGGAGCCACAATGTTTGCTATAGTGGCCTTCATTTTTGGGCCAAATTATTCTGTCACTGTCAGGGGTCAGGCTCGAAGACCAGTTGCTATAGCAGTGGAAAGGCTCACACCAAAACCAGCAGGATAGGTACACAGGTCACCATGGCGAGTGGGCTCACCTGAGGTATGGAGTCTAAGTACTAACCGGTGTTCACCAGAACTCCGTATGGTGGAGATGGATTTTGCTGCATGTTAGCACCAGGTTGCAGTCCTCGGGATCACCCCATCAGGAGGTGAGCAAGTGGAGGTCCAGTAGTGTATTAAGCAGGTAAGGATCAAAATGGAAGTGTGGTCAGTAAACAAGCCAAGGTCGATAATGAGCAGTCACAGGTTGGGATCAGGCAGAAGAGTAGTTGAGAACAAGCCAAGGGTCAATAACAAGCGGTAGCAAAACATGGATGACAACAGAGAAGGCAGGGAACAAGATACCACAGAAGGCCCAGGTGTGGACCCAAGCTCTGACACAATCACAATTAAGACTTGCCTACATAACACAATACCAACCAGTATTGTTTCAGAAAAATAACCTTTTGCTAATCCATGTCTATTCACATCTATAAACATGCATTGTAGCGCATGATGTGAATAAGCCCCTATAGTATCCCTTAAAAAAAAACAAACACTAAAATACAGTGCATGGATGTGCCTGCTCCATGGGAAATAATGGAAATTCTACTAAAATGAACTTTCAAAAAAAAGCAGTACAGTGATGTACTGGTTAGGATGTGTGCTACAAAAGGTATTATCTGTCTATTATCAGATGGCACACAAAGACATGAATGTGGGAAACTGTCAGTGTGTCAAAATGGCCCGTCCTTGTCCCTGCTGTTGTGGCTCACCGCACTTCTAACAAGCTCTGAGAGAAATGGCACATTTAAATGAAGGTACTGGACGCTTTCTATGAATATTTTTGTAACTGCTGCAAGGGGAGACTAGCTGGCCTTACAGAAGAAGAATTTAGTTTAAAAAAAATGGAACATTCATTCGACTCTCTAATAGTGAATGGGGTCAAAGCAACAATTGTTTTTTACTGTAGTGGTGTGGAAAATGTAAGAAGACTGATGGAATTTTTTTTCCAACAAAACAAAATTCTGTGAATGCGGCTTTCCTTTGGAAAGAATCGTGTATATTGTAATGTGCATGTGCATTCCAAAATCGAATGCAGAGTTTAAAATGTTGCCTTGACAATCAAATGGAATTTTTAAGGTTATTCATACAAAATCATACAAGCCCATAATGGCACTATCAAATGCTCTGATGAACAATTTTTTTTAATTTCCACACATTAGAATGAAACGCTATTGGTTTACAGCCAACTTTAAACGTTGCCGCAATAACATAATGTGGGTACGAAAACAAACCTTACCCTGACATTTTCACAAGGAGTACCACTTCTGTCCCCAAAGGTTTTTTGGACATGGTGTAAATTTGAGGCTGGTTTCTTACTATGCATTGCAACATATCTCATTTTAAAATAAAGTCCATCTCTAGCCAAAACCTTTTACAGTTTTGTAGAGAGGGGAAGGGTAAGACTTATAAGAGCTTTGAGTACTTTGCCAATAATTTATATATTTAATTTTTTTTGCTACCTGTGTCTTCCTGTCCCATTTGTACACGATCCCTATAATTTATTTTCCTAATGTCACAAGTATAAAAACAGTGCAATAAAAGCCAGAACTTTTCCCCAACCTATTTCATGTGGCTGAAGTTGACCTTCAAAGGGCAGCAAAGTGTTTTAGCGATTAGCACTTCTACCTTGCTAGAGTTCCTGGTTAGAACCCTAGTCAGGACACTGTCTGTATGGCATTTGAATGGTGTTACTCCAGTTTCCTCCAAACACTCCAAAGACATGCTGGTCCTTTCCAAATGATCCTTAGTATGGGCATGTATGTAAAATAAGGAGCTTGGCTTGTAAGCTCCTTGAGGGCAGGAGTTGATGTGAATGAATGCAAAGTGCTACATAATTTGTCAGTCATATATAAAAACCTGTAATAAAAGACTGTCACTTCGCACATTTAAAATCCCAGTTATGCCTGCCTTTCCTGTGTTCCTCCATCATTCTTCCCCTCTGCTGTTGTAACGTTATTTAAGCGCTTTGTCAGTGCTTACATTGGGTTGATGATATTAACCCATCCTCGGCATGGCATTGTTCAGGTCTGGGGATTGGCCATTTAGGTTAAGCACTGCATGTTGGGACCGAACATAATTGGTCAAAGTGTCTTTTTTAACCAGTTCCCTACTGCGCTATAGCCGAAGGATGGCTACAGCGTGGTTTCCTGGTTCTGGGATGACGTTCATGGACGTCATTCCAAAACATGCCCCCAGCGGCGCACACCCAGCATCGCCGGTGATCGCTGTGTCCTACAAACACAGCTGATCATGGGATACGGTAAATGGTCAATCACGGTGGACTTTTACCATGTGATCAGATGTGTCCAATGATACAGCAGATCACCGGGTAAATACAGTTGGCAATTATCGGCTGCACTTTCCTCATGCTATCACAGCATGAAGAAAGTACTGCCGATAACCGGCAATTGTGCGAGAAGTAATCGGCACTGATCATCAGTGCCCATCAGTGCTGCCCGCCTGTGCCCATCAGTGCCGCCCACCTTTGCCCATCAGTGCCGCCCACCTGTGCCGCCCCGGCAGTGCCAGCTCATCAGTGCTGCCTATTCATGCCAGCTCATCAGTGCTGCCCATCAGTGCAGCCTCATCAACGCACATCAGTGAAGGAGAAAGATTACCTGTTTGCAAAATTTTATAATAGAAACAAAGAAAATTTTTTTCAAAATGTTTTGCTTTGTTTATAGTGCAAAAAATAAAAAACACCCAGCACCAATTAAATACCACCAAAAGAAAGCACTATTTGTGTAAAAAAAATGATAAAAATTTCATATGGGTACAGTGTTGCATGACCGCACAATTGTCATTCAAAGTGCAACAGCGCTGAAAGCTGAAAATTGGCCTGAGCAGGAAGGGGGTACAAGTGCCCAGTAGGCAAGCGGTTAATTTACTTTAATCAGCCCAAATTTTTTCCGTATCCCTTTAATTATTTTATAACACAAAATTAAAAAAAAAATTTCATTTGTTAATAGGGTTGGACTTATGTTTGACTCGAATATCAGCTGTTGGTGTGTTCAACAAACACACAAATGGTAAGGGCGTTCATTGGGCTGTTCTCCCACCACGCCCCACAATGCACTGCACCCTGACAGGTCAGGTGCAATGCTTTGGCCAATCACAGCACATGCTGTCACAAGGTTACTCCCGCCCCTTATGACATCACAATATTTAAGAACTGTCAGGCTGATGCAGGTGTCAGACAGTAGGAGCCAGGTTTTTTTTTTGGTGGTGGGCATCATGACTGACGTTAGATCTACTTCGTGGGATTTTTTTTTTAGTTTTTGTTTTTGATGAAGGACTGTCTACTTTTATTTTTTACACCACATTTTTTTTTTGTGAATGAGTAGCGGTACCATGTACCCCATACTTATTCACATGGGGGGTGGGATCTGGGGGCCCTCTTGTTAAAGGGGGCTTTTTGATTCCAATAACCAGACTCCCACAACCACCAGCCACGGTTGTGGGGAAGAGGCCCTTGTTCCCATCAATATGAGGACAAGGTGCTTTGGAGAGGGGCCCCCCTGCCAAAAGCACACCCCTGTTGAGGGCATGTGGCCTGGTATGGTTCAGAAGGGGGGGTGCTCACTCATCCCCCCTCCCCTGACCTACTGGGCTGCATGCTCAGATAAGGGTCTGGTATGGATTTTGGAGGGGACCCCCATGCCATTTTTGTAAAAAATTCTGGTGCGGGGGTTCCCCTTAAAACCCATAGCAGACCCAAACCGTTATTTTTTTTAATTTTTTTTTTATAATTTTTTTATTGCTGGGTAATTCTTTTTACATTCACCGGTCAGTGGGGAATCCCACTGACAGCTGAAACATTAAAGAATGTTTTCACTACTAAAATTCCGTTTGACTAAATATAACTTATGCAATACTTTAATAGCTGTGCGGTATCTTACCACATACTCAGATATGAATTGTCCCTGTTCGATGTCCATAGTTGAACTTTCGTCAGGTTCAATTGTTCGACCATGAACTGAACAGGGGAGTGTTCAGCCCATCACTATTTGTAAATAACTTTTTAATGTTTTGTTCCAGAATTGTAATGTTCGTGTCATTTAAACAGGATAATTTCCAGAATAAAATGCACACTTCTGTGCAGGTACTGCTTTGACCTGAAGAAGGGGACACTCCCCAAAAGTTTGTCCTCAAAATTGTTTGTTAGTGCAAATAAAAAAAAAGTATCACGGACAGTACTCAATTGTTTCTGTCGCAAATGCACTAATACGGCTACAATCCCCTGAAGAAAAAAAAACACGTTTTTTCTTTGTTTCTGTTATAAAAGTTTGCAAATAAATAAGTGTTCTTTATAAATTTAGGCCAAGATGTATTCTGCTACATGTCTTTGGTGAAAATAACCCAAATTAGGATGTATTACTTAGTTTGTAGGAAAGTTATAGAGTTCACAAACTATGGTATAGATCTGAAAATTGATCAATCCTGAAGTACTGACGGACAATCTAATTTCTTGAGGTCCAAGAATGTCAGAACAGTACAGATATCCCCCAAATGACCACTTTTTGCAAAGTAGACAATCCAACGTATTTCATAAGAGGCATAGTGAGTTTTTTGAAGTTGTAATTTTTTTTGTCATAATTATTTCGGAAAATTAAAAAAATTATTTTCACTTTTTTTTTTTTTTTTACATACTGCCACCAGTCCAGTACAGCGTCATCATATAACTGGCATGGCGGTGATCAGGGACATTGACCTGCAAAAGTACGAAAAAAAAAAATTGATAATTTTTTTATTAGTTTTAATTTTTTAATTTTTTTCTGATTTTATTTTTCATTTCACTATGACCAAAGTAGCATAATATTACCATAGTAACACTGTACGACTTTGGGGAAGTGATCATTTTTTTTTTTCACATAATTTGCTTATAGCAAAGAATTACTTTGTTATAAGCAAGCATTTACAGTGGGGCAAAAAAGTATTTAGTCAGCCACCAATTGTGCAAGTTCTCCCACTTAAAAAGATGAGAGGCCTGTAATTGACATCATAGATAGACCTTAACTATGAGAGACAAAATGAGAACAAAAAATCCAGACAATCACATTGGCTGATTTGGAAAGAATTTATTTGCAAATTATGGTGGAAAATAAGTATTTGGTCAATATCAAAAGTTCATCTCAATACTTTGTTATATATCCTTTGTTGGCAATGACAGAGGTCAAACATTTCCTGTAAGTCTTCACAAGGTTGGCACACACTGTTGCAGGTATGTTGGCCCATTCCTCCATGCAGATCTCCTCTAGAGCAGTGATGTTTTGGGGCTGTCGCTGGGCAACACGGACTTTCAACTCCCTCCAAAGGTTTTCTATGGGGTTGAGATCTGGAAACTGGCTAGGCCACTCCAGGACCTTGAAATGCTTCTTACGAAGCCACTCCTTCATTGCCCGAGCGGTATGTTTGGGATCAATGTCATGATGGAAGACCCAGCCACGTTTCATCTTCAATGCCCTTGCTGATGGAAGGAGGTTTGCACTCAAAATCTCACGATACATGGCCCCATTCATTCTGTCCTGTACATGGATCAGTCGTCCTGGTCCCTTTGCGAATAAACAGCCCCAAAGCATGATGTTGCCACCCCCATTCTTCACAGTAAGTATGGTGTTCTTTGGATGCAACTCAGCATTCTCTCTCCTCCAAACACGACAAGTTGTGTTTCTACCAAACAGTTCTATTTTGGTTTCATCTGACCATATGACATTCTCCCAATCCTCTTCTGGATCATCCAAATGCTCTCTAGCAAACTTCAGACGGGCCTGGACATGTACTGGCTTAAGCAGGGGGACACGTCTGGCACTGCAGGATCTGAGTCCCTGGCTGCGTAGTGTGTTACTGATGGTAGCCTTTGTTACGTTGGTCCCAGCTCTCGGCGGGTCATTCACTAGGTCCCCCTGTGTGGTCCTGGGTTTTTTGCTCACTGTTCTTGTGATCATTTTGACCCCACGGGGTGAGATCTTGCGTGGAGCCCCAGATCAAGGGAGATTATCAGTGGTCTTGTATGTCTTCCATTTTCTAATTATTGCTCCCACAGTTGATTTGTTCACACCAAGCTGCTTGCCTATTGCAGATTCAGTCTTCCCAGCCTGGTGCAGGTCTACAATTTTGTTTCTGGTGTCCTTCGACAGCTCTTTGGTCTTCACCATAGTGGAGTTTGGAGTGTGACTGTTTGAGGTTGTGGACAGGTGTCTTTAATACTGAAAACAAGTTCAAACAGGTGCCATTGATACAGGTAATGAGTGCAGGACAGAGGAACCTCTTAAAGAAGAAGGTACAGATCTGTGAGAGCCAGAAATCTTGCTTGTTTGTAGGTGACCAAATACTTATTTTCCACCATAATTTGCAAATAAATTCTTTCCAAATCAGCCAATGTGATTGTCTGGATTTTTTTTCTCATTTTGTCTCTCATAGTTGAGGTCTACCTATGATGCCAATTACAGGCCTCTCTCATCTTTTTAAGTGGGAGAACTTGCACAATTGGTGGCTGACTAAATACTTTTTTGCCCCACTGTACCTGAATGACATCGATTCATTCAGGGTTTTTTTTTTGTGCTTAGCTGTGATTTGGCCACGGCTAATCACATGACACAGCTGGGCTGTTATTGGCCCAGCTTGTGCATGTGATCGCTATGACCATTCACAGCTAGACACACTTGTATACAATGGATGGCATGAAAGTAAGCCATCCATTGTATAAAACTGTCATGTGACCTGCTGTGATAGGTCACAGCAGGTCACATGGTACTGGAAACGGGGCTGGTACACAGATCTGTCATCGGCTGTGTCTGAGGTACACGGCCAGTGACAGATCGTGCCGAAGAGCGGCCCTGTGGGCAGGTGCACTGCACATGCCTGAAAGGAAGCCATATGGCGTCCACCCGGAGGGACGAGCTATTCACCCGGCCGCCATCTGGCTATAGACCGGGGGGAACTGAACTTAAGGGTTAATAATGGGTTATACATAGAAACATTTAATAAAAAAAACAACACTTTTTTTTCATCTTGACAGGTTGTTTTTAATGGACTTTATCTGCATTTCAAAGTTCATCCCTTTGATCTGTAGATGAATAAACAGAAAAATACAAAATTAAACAATGTTTCATTTTATTTGTTTCAGAGGCTGAGCAATTGTTGATAAACATTGTCAGAGTGCTTTTTTTTTACAGCTCCAATTGCCAGGATGTTTCTTTTGTTTACACTTCAGCTGTAAGCAGGGGAACCCCACTGATAGCTGAACGAGTCATTAGTAGTTAAGGACACGATGGACCCACTCCTTAACTACCAGTAAATTCAAGTTTTTTGTTTTACAGGGTTTTTTTTGTTTACATTTCAACTGTCAGCTGAAATCACAGAACCTGAAGGTATCAGTTTCAGATATCCGAGCATTTGAACGTACTCATGCAAATGCTGAGTATCAGCACCAATACCGATATTGGTGTAACCCTTGAAGGTACAACATATAAGTACCAACAATGCTGCATTATAATATTTTCTCAGAGCTTTCAGAAGTATGAGCATTTAAAAGTACATCAAAGGGGCAAAGTGCTGGCTGTAAAGAAGGAAAACGTTTTCTCCTATTCCATGTCCTCAGTTAGTGGTCGTAAACCATTTCTAAAAGCAATTTCAATGGCAAAGCAAAGAGACAGATTCCAAGCTTGGCATGCCAGTTTTACAAATCCCCTAATCCGATGCAAATTAAAAACCCTGTAAGTGCTATTGGGACTTCTAATATGAACTCCCATCTTGACGCCACCAATAACTAGAGACTAGTCAAAGTAATTAATGTAAAACAGCTTTCTTAACACAGAATGTTATAACCTGCAGGTAGTTAGAGGATAATGCATCTATACAGTTCCCTTCAAATGAATATTAATTACTCTTACAACACAAAAGACTATGTCAGCTTAGTTGTACAGTAATAAGGATGTGAGCAAATATCTGTGAGATTAGGCTTATTTGCATAATACAAGGCAAAATACAGAAATGTGATGTGGTATATCTAAAGAAAGTACTATTGTAGCTGGGATTAAAGCAGGTTCATTCTAAGGATACAGAGACTCGCAAATTAGTAACAGTGAAGACTGTCATTTTTTATTTACTTTCACTAAAACTTTGTAGTATACAAACAATGTTTTGTGCAATAAATGTCAAATGCAGGGCTAATTTGACATTTGGTATGGCTCTTTGTCCCCAGTGGCATGCAAAATTTTTCTAACTTGTCAGATCAGGTTCTTGTACATCACATACAGTGTCACAGACAAACAGGGACCTTTACCGCATGAACACTGTATGACCACTGGCTTGATAGTAGACTCATTTTACCCACTTGTCTTTTTGCCTAGGGCACTACTGACCTTATTGAAGGACAATACTAATCATAACGGCTTCCCCACCATCACATTCTCTTTTTACCCCCAACTACAGACTTCAGATTAGCCTATGAACTGGGTTGCAAGCAATGGCATACTGCGGGCCAACTGGTGATTCTGTCCTACTCTGACTACGTCGGTCAAAAGATACTCTACATGCACAGCCTTTGTCTATTGTTTCAGATGTAGAAGCTGCCAACCAGCAAGCCTTCAAGGAGACAACTTCCCCATTAAGGTTTATGAAGAAAAGGCTACAATTGAGTAGCACTTCAGGGCCCACCGATTCTGAAAAGGATGAGAGCTCTGTTCAGAGTAGGCCACAGCTCCCAGCTGACATCACCAACTGATCTGAGGAGTGTAGTTGAGGGTATATAGTTAGGGGAAAGGGGGCTGTTTGCATAAATATCTGTAAATGTACTGTTAACCTAAAGCAAAAAGGTCTTAAATCTGAAATGTATCAATGCATCAATGTGTGAATGTTTTATAAACCTTGCATACGTACATGCAGTCATATTTGCTTATTACATGTGCAGGCTTTGCTTCCTGCAGAAATGTTACATTATGATTGAGCTTTATTATTCATCCACAGTGTAAGTCTGAGTCCTCTGAATAGCTGGAAAACAAAAATGCATTCCTTTTTATCGCACTTACTTTAGTCCAACATAAGCACATATATCTCATACCCGCGTGATCACTGAGGAAACTCACAATCACTGTAGTAGTCAGTGCTACTACAGTAACACCCCAGTCACATCAGGTGCAACTTGGCATGCAATGTGCATGCAATGCGACTTGCAAATCATATGCAAAGTTATACCCTATTGTCCGCAATTAGAACGGTAAAATTGGGCCAGTTCCAACTTGGTCTGAGCCGCACCAATTCTAAAGTAGTACATGTACTACTTTTGGTGCAATTTGCATAGACAACTGTGTTAGATGTGTTGCAAATCGCACCTGAAATTGGCATCTAACCTGACTTTGAAATCAATTGATTTCAAAGTCGAGCTTGATGTGACCGGGGGGGTTATAGCTGCCATCTCCAGGGTCCTGAGTGTCACGGTGTGAGGTCAGACTCAGAGACCAGTAGCTATTGCAGCAGACCAACCAACAGGATACGTAAACACGCAGGTCACCCTGGGATATGACGCAGGCTCACCTGAGGTGTGGGGTCGAAGCACTAACTGGTATTCACCAGAGCTCCTGATGGTGGAGATGGATTTTGCTGTGTGTTAGTACCAGGTCACATTTCTCAGGATCGCCCCACTAGGAAGTGAGCAAGCCAGAATCCAGTAACTGATATGGTAGGTAGGGATCTAGCAGAAGCGTAGTCAGTAAACAAGCCAAGGGTCGGTAACAAGTGATCACAGGTTGGGATGAGGCAGAATCGTAGTCAAGGAACAAGCTAAAGGTCGGTAGCGAAGGTATGGATGGCAGCAGGAGAGACAAGCGAGATACTGGCTGGAGAAGGCACAATAATCTGGCAAACACAAAGTGCAGAGACATGGCTTAAATCAGGAAGCTCATGGGAGGAGCAAGGAGATCAAGGTTCATCAGAAAACAAGGAAGGATTGTCCAATAGATCAGGCAGAGTGTTATCCAGCATTCCAGGTAGCTTAGTGAGAAGAGTTACTGCCTGACACAGTAGAGGTCCAAGGTTCAAGTCCAGGCCCTGACACTGAGTCAAGCAGCTTCCCTTTAGCATAGTATCAACCGCTGGTATCCTTGACACTGCCACCAAACTATCTTGTATTTTATTTAATAAATATAAGGCATTCTCTAACTGGACAAGGTGGAGAGCCCGTGTTTCCATGTCATCCAATCTGAGAATGCCTTGTATTTATTGAAAAAATACAAGGTGTTCTGTGAATAGCAGCAGTCCTTTGCATGTGGCCCAGTGTGGTTACTATTCAGAACAGGGCCAGATCTAGCCTGTCTGATGTGGGGGTGCAGTAAAAAATGTCAGCAGAGGATAGGGCCAGCAATTTTTAAGGCGCTGCACAGTGGCTGTTCAGAGACAGGGCGGAGAATGTAAAGTCAGCAGAGGAGTGTACAGGAATTGGGAAGGCAGTACACTGGGGGTCAGTAGGGCAGAATATAGTAGTTGGCAGGGCAGAGGACAGGTGTTAGCAGGGCAGCGTACAGGGGTCAACTTTGCCAAGGAAAGGTGTCAACTGAGCCAAGGAAAGGGGTCCACAAGGCAGAGAACAGGGGGTCATCGCTGGCAGAAGAGAGAAAACAGGGTAACACTGCTGGCAGGAGAAAGGACGGGGTCACCGCTGGCAGGAGAAAGGACGGGGTCACCGCTGGCAGGAGAGAGGACAGGGGTCACCACTGGCAGAAAAAAAGGACAGGGGTCACTGTTGGCAGGGCAGAGCTTTTTCTCCCACCCCTGCATAGTACACAGCCTGAGCATAGGCACTAAGATCTCCTCACCATGCAGCAGACACTGTAGCTGAAATCTGATTCCCTTAGAGACAGCTACGATCTTCACAGTGTGTAGCTGGTTACTGTGTTGCAGTTCTGACCTGTGAAATTCCATGGTCGGAATGGCAGTTCAGGCACGGTAACCAGCTACACACTGTGCAGATAGTAGCTGTGTGTAGGAGAACTGGATTTCAGCTACAATGTGTTATGTGTTCAGAGAAGGAGATCTTCATGCCTGTGCTCAGGCTGTGTACCATGCAGGGATGGATGACGGCCGGCAAAGTGTCAGGGGTGGCGGGGTCTTTGGGGGGAATGCAACTGAAATCCTGCCATGATGCAGCACAGTACCCTGAAGATGGCAGCTATCACTGTAGTGGCACAGACTATCACATTGACTATGAACTTCCACAGTGATCACTCAGGTATGAGATATGCATACTTGAAGATGAAAGTTTTTTGTGGTTGTGGGGGTGGTTGCCAACATCCCTATTTAATCACATTGTTTGAAAATACCACTTTTCACTTGGGATTTTAAAGGCAACATACAACAAACTGTATATATTTTTATAAAAACATGTTTTATTGAATTATTTCAACCCTTTTTTTGTCACTATAAGGGTTGAAATAAATCAATAAAAAATGTTTTTAGAAAAATATATACAGTTTGTTGTATGTTGCCTTTAAAATCCCAAGTGAAAAGTGGTATTTTCAAACAATGAGATATGCATACTTACATTGGTTTAAGATGGGCCAAAGTATCTATGCAATTAAAATCTTACCCAAGGTTCAGCTTCATGTCACTGATCTCTTATGTGAACATTACTTTAAGGTACTCACAAAAAAAAAAAATCAAGTCTCTCCTTGAAAGGGTCCTCTCACGAGAATTGGAGTACTCACCTTTCAATGAGAGTTAGCTGGAAGGAGAAGGATGCGACCCCTTGCATTACAGTAACCAGAGGAGAGATGAGTATAACCTCTAACATTTTGCCCCATACAGGTATCTTTTACACCTTTTACACAGCATTTCAACAAGGGGAGATGGGGGAGTTAATGTGGACTATGCATGCAATGAAACCCCATTTACTTGCTAAATTGTTTGCGCAGACCTTTTCGGAAATCAAACCAGTACAAGAATTCTGGTGGCTTATCAATCTAGAGCAGAACTATAGGCAACACTTTTTTTTTTACTATGTAGTAGTTAACCTGTGCCCAGGACAAATATTATATAAACAAATTGTGTATACCAATCAACCCTGTGATATAATTCAACTAAAAGTGAATTTGGAGGCTGCTGCTTCTACAAAAGGTATAACCTTCACTAGTTGAACAACATACATATAAAAGCGCTGCCTAATACAATAAGTGAAAAGTGACCAACTTAAACATCCATCACACATGAATTCAATAAAATAAAGTCCTTGATATCAGAATTGATTATTGAAATAGTGCACGTGCTTCTTCCACAAACAATTTGTGATTCATGCTCTCTGTGTCCCCACTCACTCACCTGTTGTAGTGGACTCTCATAATGAAACAAGAGTCAATCACGCCTTGGTTACATAGTTAAATATAGTTACATAGTTAGTCTGGCTGAAAAAAGACAAATGTCCATCCAGTTCAACCATAAAAAAAAAAAAGTTATAATCCTACACCCACAGTTGATCCAGAGGAAGGCAAAAAACCTAGCAAAGCATGATCCAATTTGCTTCTGCAGGGAAAAAATCCCTTCCTGATCCCCCGAGAGGTAAATCAGATATTCCCTGGATCAACTTTATCTATAAATGTTAGTAGCCGGTTATAGTCTGTGTATCTAAGAAAGAATCCAGGATTTTTTTTTTTTTTAAAGCAATCCACTGAGCTGGCCAGAACCAACTCTGGAGGGAGTCTATTCCACATTTTCACAGCTCTTACTGTGAAGAAACTTTTCCATGTTTGGAGATTAAATTTATTTTCCTCCAGACATAAAGAGTGCTCCCTTGTCCTCTGTGATGACCTCAGGGTGAATAAATCTACACCGAGTTCACTATATGAACCACTGATGTATTTATACATGTTGATCATATCCCCCCTTAATCTCTTCTCAAGAGAGAATAAATTCAGTTCCTCTAATCTTTCCTCATAGCTGAGCTCCTCCATACCGTTAATCAGTTTAGTTGCCCTTCTCTGCACTTTCTCCAGTTCTCCAATGTTCTTTTTGTGAACTGGTGCCCAAAACTGAACTGCATATTCCAAATGAGGTCTTACTAATGATTTGTACAGGGGTAAAATTATCTCTCTCTCTCTGGAGTCTACACCTCTCCTAATACAAGAGGATTTTGCTCGATTTAGAAACGGCAGCTTGGCATTGCATGCCATTTTTAAGCTTGTGGTCTACCAGAACCCCCAGATCCTTCTCCACCATTGATTCCCCCAGTTGTACTCCCCCTAGTATGTATGATGCATGCATATCCTTAGCCCCCAGGTGCATCATCTTACATTCATCAACATTAAACCTCATTAGCCACATAGTTGCCCATTTAAACAGTGCATTGAAGTCAGCTTGTAAATTGGGGACATCCTATAAGGACGTTATTCCACTGCACAGCTTGGTTTCATCTGCAAAAACTGAAATGGTATTTTTAATCCCAGACCCGATATCGTTTATATATATTAAAACGTAAGGGTTCCAACACTGAACCTTGGGGTACACCACTAATACCCCTAGACCATTCAGACTATAATTCATTAACCACTACTCTCTGAATACAATCTTTTAGTCAGTTTTCTATCCATTTACATATGGTTATTTCCAAGCCTGTAGACTTTACTTTACACATTAGCCGTGTGTGGGGAACTGTGTAAAATGCTTTTGCAAAATCCAAGTATACCACGACCACCGCCACCCCTCTGTCCAAGGTTTGCTCACCTCCTCATAAAAAGAAATCAAATTTGTTTGACAAATTCTGTCTTTCACGAATCCATGCTGTCTTTTGCTTAAAATATTTTTTCCCAGCAAGAACTCATCTATGTGGTCTTTTATTAAACTCTCCAGTATCGGTCTATAATTACTTGGTAAATGTTTTGACCCCTTTTTAAATATAGGCACCACATTGGCCTTACGCCAATCCAGTGGTACTATGCCAGTCATTAAAGAGTCCCTAAAAATGAGAAACAATGGCTTTGAAATGACAGAGCTCAATTCTTTAAGGACCCGTGGGTGTATGCCATCCGGTCCAGGTGCTTTATTCACCTTTATTCTGTCTAAATATTTCTGGATCATATCAATTGTAAGCCAATGTGGATCACCTGGAGCTGTGTCAATACCATGCCCATTATGGACAAGAGCTCCCCCATGCTCCTTTGTATACACAGAGCCGAAGAAGATACTTAATAAATTTACCTTCTCTTTGTCCCCAGTCACCCACTCTAGATTATTTTGTAAAGGGCCTACATGCTCAGACCTGACCTTTTTACTATTAATATATTTGAAGAATTTGTGGAGGTTTGTCTTGCTATCTCTTGCAATCTGTTGTTAGTTTTCAACTTTTGCGGCCTTTAGTTCCTTTTTGCATATTCTGTTATATTCTTTGGTGGGGTAAGTCTTGTAGTCCTTGTAGTCCTCCTGGGGTTAGCTGTACTTGTCACCCTCAATCATTCCGATATGGTAACCTAGTATGGAGTATGCGCATGCAAAGAATGCAGGAAGGCATCCAAACAGTGTAATTCCGTTTGGAATCATGTGAGTGCAACATATGCTTATATATTTTTTAATTTAACAGAGGAAAAAAAAAACAGCATAAAACGCTGGATTAGGACGCAACAAACTGCCGTGCGCTCCAATCACCAGAAATGGCATCACCAGGGTCCGCAGCTGACGCGTTTTGCCCCTCCTACTGGGCGTCCTCAGAGGTATAGGAGGACTACAAGACTAAGCAGAACTTCACTTGCCCCACCAAAGGCATGATTGACTCATTTCATTATAAGAGTCCACTACAGTTGGTGAGTGAGTGGGGACACTGGTGGGGAGCATAGAGCATGAATCACCATTTGTTTGTGGAAGAAGCGCGTGCACTATTTCAAAAATCAATTCTGATATCAAGGACTTTATTTCATTGAATTCATGTGTGATGGATATTTAGTTTATGTCACTTTTCACTTATTGTATTAGTATGTATTAGTATTATTAGTATTAATATAAACATACTTTTATATGTATGTTGTTCAACTAGTGAAGTTGTTTAATGCCGTGGCACAAGAAAAGGATGATAGACCTACACAACACACAGCTAGAAATGATCAGACCTTGAAGTATAATGTACATGTTTAGAATAAATATGAACCCCTAGGACAATTACACACACTGGTCTCGCAATATGGACCATCTTACACCCCACCCAACAGATCATATGGTCCGCCCCCAAGGAACTACATGCCTTACAGGGGGGATTTCCACGAAGGAGGCTACAGAGGGGGTTTTCAAGAGAAGGGTTATGGAGGTCATCCATGGAGGGGAAACAGGAGACCAAGGGGCAGGGGGGCTATTATGCACTACTCAGGGGACCTCCACAATATTGGAGAGACACAGAATACAGTCATACTCAAAACCAATTAAGAAAAACAAATGAAGATGAGGGGGGTCAGAGGAGAAAAAAGGAACAGAGAAGTTTAATGACAGGCATTTTCAATTTGAGTGATGCTACATTTTTAGCAGAGGAAATGGGAGTTATAAATTTAGGCCTTAAATATGCCCCACCCAGAAATATAGATAAGTTTAAAGTATATATGGATTTACAGAAATCCATGAGAAAATTAAATATAAAAAGTTTTTTTATGGGGAAAAAGGATAGTATGGTTCCAGAAGAAACCCAATATCAACATAGCGGACTGAGGAATCGGTCTATTTTTAATCTTAAATCCACTAGCAATCAATATTTAGATGTGTTCAGAATGATGATGAGCAAGAAATAGAGAATATAGAATTAACCCTATTAGGGGAACCAAAAAAATTAAACATGGATTAGAGGAATTATAAAAAAGAAAATAATTATTAGAACGTCTGACAAAGGGGGGGATAGTCATTCTAAATAAGGACAACTATTTAAGGGAATTAAATAGACTGGTTTTGGATAAAGAAACGTATGAAAAACTAACAGGAGATCCTAGAAATAAATTGAAGGCGAAACTGAAGAAAGTGGTAAGAAAAGCCCAAAAAGAAGGCATTTTGAATAAAAAGGAAGCTAAGTATATAATTCCTGAAGCACCAAACACACCCATTATTTATCAAGTTCCAAAAATACACAAGAATATTAAGGATCCACCAGGAAGACCCATTATTAATGGAGTAGATTCATTATTCTCCAGGGTAGGGAATATTTGGATCATTTTTTGCATCCCATAGCACAAAATTGTCTTTCACACCTTAAAGACAGTAAAGATTTTATTAATCTATTGATGACAGAAAATTAAAGGTAAATGTATACTGGCTAGTATTGATGTAAATTTGCTTTATAACAATATTAAACAAAAAGATGCATTATCAGCAGTAGAGTGGGCCTTAAAAAGAGATACGTCCATTAAAAACAAACAGATTGTCTTTACGCTTGAACTTTTGGAACTGGCAATGAAAGGCAATTATTTCTGGCATGATGGACATTTTTATGCACAAACAAAAGGAGTAGCTATGGGTGCAAAGTATGCACCCCACTGTAGCGAACATTTTTATGAGTAAATTGGTGGCGGAATTTATCTATCTCCATAAAAGAAAGGAATTATTCATTTTCAAAAGATATATTGACAATATAGTCATTATAAGGGAAGGAACGGAGGAAACCTTATTGGAATTTTTAAAAGAGACCAATTTGAATAAATACGGTATCTCATGTACAGCAACTCATAGTAATTTGACAAATAATTAACTGAACTTAGAAATCTACATCAAAGGGGATAAATTAAATACTCGCACTTTTTTTAAAGCTACAGACCGTAACGGATATATCCCAACAAATAGTGGCCATCCCTAAGGGTCAAATGATGAGAATTAAGATAAATTGTGACCAAAAACTGACTTCGAGAAACAGGTAGACATTTTTATAGAAAGATTTATACAGAAAGGCTACAGAAGATCAGAACTAGAAAAGACTAGGAAAGAGGTGCAGAAAATGGAAAGAGTTATGAAAGATATCAATTATGAAAATTAAAATTATATAGTGAAGCGCTTAAATCCTATACAAAATTATACTAAAATGCATTAAATTACAAGTGCAAAAAAACTCTAAATCATATCAGCATATGATTTAGAGTTTTTTTGCACTTCTACTTTAATGCATTTTAGTATAATTTTGTATAGGATTTAAGCGCTTCACTATATAATTTTAATTGTGATTACACTCGGTGGTTAAAGAGTTGAGTGACAGCAGCTAAAATAATAAGGTTTACGTCCATTAAGTGCAGAAGGATTTCCCTGTAATATCAATTATGAAAGATATCACAAAAACACAAAGCAGATTATGGTATGACTTTGTGTACAACTTATAATAGACAGTATAAACAAATAGAAAGGGCAGTAAAAAAATATTGGCCCATCCTAATGAAAGATCAAAAACTAGCCAAAGTACTCCCTAAACATCCTAAATTTGTTTATAAACACCTGCCTACACTGAAAGATTAATTAGTAAAAAGTGTACCTGATCCACCTATCAAAAGGTTAACTTTTTTGGATCAGACAGGATTTTTTTAACTGTGGCAAATGTATGATATTGTAGAACTTGTACACAAGTCAGTAAAAAGATGACCTATTTTCAATCCAATAATACAGGAAGGAGGTATGAAATAAAAAATATAACTACATGCAGTACAACATGTTACTTATCTCTTAGAATTTAGCTGTGGATTGCAGTATGTGAGCAGAACCAGAAGTGAACTTAGGGTTATTCTTAGAGAGCATGTTAATATTAAAAAGGGCTTCCAGCATCATAACTTGTCTAATAATTTCAAAACACATCATAAAGATCCAACCTTATTAAAATTTTGTGGAAGGGGCGCATGCGCGGCCGGCTGCGGGATGGACGCGCTTTGAACACAGCTCCGTCCACCCGCCACCTATAACGCGGCACTCACCGGCCCCGGGGGACATAAATCACCCCACACTGTCACCTACCTCTGCCCGCATCCCGACCACCATGCCCCGCAGGAGGAGAGCCCCTGATCACCCAGGGAAGCTGACTAAATTCTTCCCTGCTATTGTGCAGGGAATCCAAGATGGCGGCCGCAGCAGAGACACACAGGGAGACAGCAGCCACGAGGAGGACTACAGGGCTCAGCACAGGGATCCGAGGCTGCAAGAATCGCTCTACCCAGGGGACCCTGGTGAGTTCTCACCCCCTCTGTCACCCACAACTAGCAGCCCTGCCAAATCTAGACCACGTTTGGACCAGGACCCTAACATTCCCTACCAAGCCCTAAATATCACACCTCCACCTGCTACTTTAAACCTGCCAGATATAGACACATTCCCAGCAGCGGATCAACCGCTAACAGAGGTGTCCATGAAACACCTGCTAACGTCACTCCGTCAATCTCTGCAAAATGACATTTTTGCGTCTTTAAACCAAATAACTAATGTGGTACAGCACCAAGAGCGTACAATATGCCATATTGAAAGCAGTCTCGGTGACATCATAACAGCGCATAACGATTTGATTGACGCTCATGCAGATCACTCATCTGATATCGAGCAAATCAATTTAAAATTAGCAGACTTAGAAGATCGCTCGCGTCGCAACAACATTAAATTCAGAGGGATCCCTGAATCAGTGCCGAGCGAAAATCTGCTACTCTACATACAGCAGTACTTCAAACTACTCCTACCAACACTTCCAGATTTAGAGCTCGCGATTGATCGAGCCCACCGACTGCCCAAACCGGCATTTCTGGCGGCATCTATTCCAAGAGATGTACTGATCCGGGTGCATTTCTACCACGTTAAAGAAAAAATTATGATTGCGGCTAGAAACCCGCCACCTCTCCCGCCATCACATGCTAATCTACGCCTTTATGCGGACCTATCTAAAGCCACGCTCCTTAATAGAAAAAAAATGATTTCCATCACTAAGGCCCTAAGAAATCATGGCATAGCCTACCAATGGGGCTTCCCAACTAAATTAATAGTGCGACGACAAGGCAGAATATTCACCGTCAGGAACCTGGAAGCAGGCTTAGACCTGCTCAGGACATGGAACATTCTCCCTGCAGATATACATGACACCACCTCTAACTCTGCCCAACGCATGGAGACATCTCAAGCTGTTACATAGAGCATTCCAGGTGCTGACATCTTTCCTTCCCCCCCGGGGGTTATTTTTCAATGCTTACACTTCTGGCGATCGGCCTACAGTCAATGAAGTTCGCCCTTCAAGTTTACGTGTGGCATGACCCTCTCGGCGGTCAAAGCCTGTTTATACCCCCCAGCCCTAAAGTAGCGATGTTGGCTACTTGGCCTATTTGCATTTTTTGCAAAACTATTTTTAGTATCCCTTGCGTTTCCTCTCATTTTTTCCTACGGCACCATCAGCTAACCCTCCTTACTTCCAATCGTGTTGTCCTTGAGGCTACATGGGCCACTTCCTCTAAACCTTCACTCAAGCCTTACGGGTACCTTGACTATGCTATTACTATCCTTTCTCAGGAGATTACCGAAACAACAACCCAACATTATATTTTCAACGAAGAAACTTATATCAATGATTAATATAACATCTCTTAACGTTAGAGGCCTAAACTCTCCTTTCAAGAGATCGCTGCTCCTTAAAGAAAACCGGAAATCCCGAGCTGACATTCTCTTTATACAAGAGACTCACTTCGCCACGGAAAAAACGCCTAAACTACACCTGCACCATTTCTCACAAATATTTATGGCAACCAATCCCAAAAAGAAAAACGGAGTAATTATAGCCATTAATGACTCTCTCCCTTTTTGATTCATCTCGAAAATGGCCGACCCACATGGACGCTTTTATATCCTCATTTGCCAGATAAATGACATAACCCACACATTGGTGAATGTATACGGCCCAAACAACAACCAAATGCAATTTTATCGAATGCTCTATAAAACCATCTCGGATCATAAACAAGGCAAACTCATAATTGGCGGAGACCTTAACGTTATGAGCAACCCACTCGTGGACTCATCCTCTAAGAAGCCACCCACTAAATATACCTTCAATCAATTTCTACATGATCACGATTTGTATGGAGATGCCAACATGGCTCCGAGAGAGACTATACCTACTACTCCCCAGCGCATCTCTCATACTCCAGAATACTCCAGAATAGATATGTTTATCACTGACAAATGGACATTACAACAAGTGACTTCCTCTAACATTGGAACCATTTCCTGGTCAGACCACGCACCCATCAGTATATCCTTGAATGAAGATCGACGATCGGCGCTCCCACCGATTTGGAGACTCAACTCTTCACTCCTGAAACATCCGGACAATCAGAAACATATTTTAGAAGCCCACAAATTGTTTTTTGCTACCAACACCACTCCGGATATCTCAATTACTACACTTTGGCAAACTTACAAGGCCTACATGAGAGGTATCCTCATACAATTAAACTCCCATATAAATAGACAGCACACTCAACAAATTGACCAGCTTCTAACATCCATTAACCTAAATGAAGAAATTAACAAAAAATACCCTAACCCTGCTATTTCAGCAATTCTAAACCAAGATAGAAACAAATTACGCACCCTTTTACTCCACTCTTATGACACCAACCTCCAAAAAACAAAGACCAAATTTTATGCGCTCGGAAATAAAGCAAGCTCTCTTCTTGCTAAGACCATTAAACAAAAACGACTTAAGACCAAAATTTCTACGATCCAGCATCCAATCACACGTTCTCCTCTTACAAATCCACTAGATATTGCTAACGCCTTTGCAACATATTATCAGAAGCTATATAACATAAAAGACGACTCTAATACAACCCAACCGACGATTCCCTCCATTGAACGCTTCCTGCATAACACCAATCTCGCCCACATCACCCCTTCTCAACTTGAATCTCTAACGACACCAATCTCAGCCTTAGAAACTGAAAAAGTCATAACCACTCTACCTTTAAATAAATCACCAGGGAATGATGGCTTCACAAATGAATACTACAAAACATTTACATCCGACCTTAAGACACATCTATCTGCCTTCTACAATCACGTGGCATCTGTCGGGGAATTTCCCCCTGACATGCTACAATCAATAATCACAACCATCCCGAAACCGGGCAAAGACCCCCAACTCGCTCAAAATTACAGACCGATCTCGCTACTTAATACAGACATAAAAATATACGCCAAGATTATTGCTCAAAGATTACTCCCATATCTACCTACATTGATCCATCCAGACCAAGTGGGTTTTATACCTGGTAGACAGGCTCCTAACGCCACCAGGCGAATTATATCTCTACTTCACCACCTTGAAACTGACAAACGTCCCTCCCTTTTTTTAATCACTAGACGCGGAAAAGGCTTTCGACCGAATTCACTGGAAATTTATGACACTTACATTACAAAAGTTTGGCTTTACGGATTGGATCTTGTCGGCGATCCTCGCCCTGTACTCTAAACCCTCTGCTAGAGTCTTAACTAATGGCACGCTCTCACAGCCCTTTTGCATATCCAATGGAACCAGACAAGGTTGCCCCCTGTCCCCCATAATTTTTGCCTTACTTATAAAACCACTAGCGACTAACCTTAGAAACGACCACAAAATCAGTCTCTTCGCAGACGACATTATACTGATGATTACAAATCCTTATAAATCACTCCAGACGATTCGTACGCACATTCAAAGCTACTCGGCGGTCTCATATTACAAACTTAATGAATCCAAATCATCAATATTAAATTTATATACACCTTCTATTACCCAGGACTTACTCTCTAAGCAGTTCCCTTTTACCTGAGAAAAACACAGCATTCCTTATTTGGGGATTAGACTCACCCCACTACTACCCACCTTTACCCAACTAATTACAGATCGCTACTTGAAACTATCCCACGGGATCTCAAGAGCTTTCGCACCTCTACTCTATCGACATTAGGTAGAATAGCAACACTAAAAATGTGTATACTTCCTAAGATACTTTACATTTTCCGAACACTCCCCATTCCGGTCCCATGTTCTTTCTTCACTAAACTCCAGGCCATATTAAACAAATTCCTATGGAACTCAAAAAAACCCAGATGCACCACGAATCTCCTAATACGTCCAACTCCCAGAGGTGGAGCAGGCCTCCCACATATGAAATCCTACTACCAAGCTGTTCTATTAGACCAGCTCTTCTTCTGGTGGCACCCTTCCCCGGAAAAAAAATGGACCACCTTGGAAACATCTTTGTACCTTCCATACGCGATAACGGACATATGTCTACCTCGAGCGGCTAAGATTCAAGCGCTTCACAAACACCCATGCATACAGGCCTCCTTACTGGCATGGCACGATTTTGTTGACTACAATAAATTAGGGAAAAACAATGTTCAAACCCCTACCCCACTTTCGTCCTTGCATCACATCATACCTCATCTAAATTTAACAAAGTGGACAGCCCTTGGCATACTTCACATTCAAGACATATTCACCTCAAGCAAATTGGACTCCTTCTACACCACTCAAAGCAAATTTCACCTTCCTGGCAATGAACAATTTACATATATGCGCATAGCCCATGCACTCCACAAAATAAGTATCCCGCACACAACAGAAATCCCTGCAACTGCGCATCATTTCTTTCATAGAACCAAATACCCAAAAAAAGGAATCTCTGTCTTTTACACACTTATAACCGAGAGGAAATTTACAACACATACTTCCTCCTTAACCAACTGGGAGAAAAATTTCCACCAATCAATTTCCCCATGTACGTGGGGAAAAACATTTACCATTACGTACAAGGCCTCGAAATGTTCCTCCCACTGGGAAACATATTTAAAAATCTTACATGAATGGTACTTAACTCCCACTAAACTATCACTATTTTATCCACAACACTCGCGAGCCTGCTGGAGACATTGCGGAGAGTCTGGTACACTATTACATATACTCTGGAATTGTAGGTCAATTAAGTCTTACTGGAACAAAATTTTTCAAATAATTTCCTCAATTACAGGTATGTTAGTAACACCAAACCCCGCATTAGCTTTCCTGCATATTGGCATAGATAAATTTCCTATAAATACACGGGCCATTGTTATACATACTTTAGCAGCAGCAAAAACCAATATTACTAGACTATGGCGCTCTACCACCACTCCCCCTTTGTCTCGCCTCTTTTCCGATCTCAATCTTCAATGTGACATGGAAAGAAGGATTGCCTTACAAAACTCCACTTCTCACAAATTTAATACCCAATGGTCTCGATGGCTAAAAAACCCAAACTGTTCTGTAAAATGATTACTAATTCTACCCATTGTACTACAAGTAACTCGTCATCCACTGGTGCCCTCTCCCTTCCTTTCCTTTCCCTCCCCATTTTCCACTTCCCCCCCCTACTTATAATCTTTTGTTCTCTAGACTGGTTCACATGACAATGAGCATACCTCTCATGTATACAATTGGAACCTAAGTATCCCCGGCCTATTGGTGGGGATCTTCCACTCCTACTTCTCTACTCATGCATTATGATCCTTCGAGTGAACCCTTCTAGTTTCATGTTAATATGTTAATAATAGGTTTACCCTTTTGTGTGTTGACAAAATTTTTTCAATAAAAACTATTTGAATATAAAATTTTGTGGAATAGATAGGGTGGAGAAACGTTGGCATGGGACTAACATGAGGCAAGCCATCTCGTGTGTTGCTTCCTAATCCAGCGTTCTATGTTGTTTTTTCTCTGGAATCCTGCTAGTGCAACATATATTTGCGAGCATCATGCGAGTGCTTATATATTTTTTAAACTGACAAATAGAATTACACCATATGGATGCCTTCCTCCATTCTTTGCATGCGCATACGCCATACTATGTTACCATATTGGGATGATTGAGGGTGACAAGTACAGTTAACCCCAGGAGAATTGCGAGGACTACAAGACTTGCCCCACCAAAGTGTGATTGACTCTTGTTTCATTATAAGAGTCCACTACAGCTGGTGAGTGACCAGGGACACTGGTGGGGAGCACAGAGCATGAAACATGAATTGTTTGTGGAAGAAGCATGTACACTATTTCAATAATCAGTTCTGATATCAAGGACTTTATTTATTTCATTGAATTCATGTGTGATGGATGTTTAGTTTATGTCACTTTTCACTAATTATGTCTCTTTTTTTCTCATTTTTGGATAGAGTAAGGGAGGTTTATAAATTAATCCCCGACAATTTTGTTCAGTTTGCCATCGGTGCCCCATTAGGGAGATGTACCTTCTGTCCAAAAACAGGAAGGGAGAAAAAATCCCTTCAAATTTAGGGAAATCATTGCCCCCTCCCCACCCCTACTATTTTGGGAACAACCCAACATTTAGGATTTTCTTTTACATTCACTTTTGATAACAATAAACAGGACAAAAGAGAAGGGGAATCTCCCAAAGGCAGTGGCAGCAATAAAAACCTGACAGGTGTTCTAATCCTTCTCCACTTGCCTTTAGTTATACTTTAAGAGTTACACCAAAAGAAATAAGAGAAAAGCTGTACATGCCAAAGCAAAAGAAAAGTGTCATTGTCAGGAATGGACTTGCCAATAATGGTTGGACTCACCTACCTTGTGGGCTGCAGTACCAGGGCTGGCCAGCGGGTGCTCTCAGCAATCAGAGACTCAACCCTGCAGTCAGCCAGACACCTGAAGCTGATTACACTGTTCAACAGGTAAAATGTTTTGGGCATAAAATTAGCTAATCTTACATAATTTTGGGGTGCTGAAAATGACCCTAAAAAATGTTGATTGGCTCTAGTTTCCATGATATATTCACCCATGATATATTGAACTCAGAATGTGAAATTCATTAAGAAATGGATCCTTTTGTTTCCAAAACTGGCAAAAAATAAAAATTTGTTGAACAGTGTTACGGAGGTGTATTTAAGGGATGGCAAGACCTGCAGTCTGTGCCTTGGTGTGTGTTTTTCTATGGGCCCCTGTACCTTGTTACCTGCATTCCTGTTCCTGCCTGACTGACTCGTTGCCGACCCTGCCTGATCCTGACCTCTGCTGACTTCTCCTGTTTGATCCCTGGCTTGTGACCCTGACCATTCTCTGCCTGACCCCCTGTACCTACCTGCCCGTTAGTTGCTGTACCCGGCTCGTGACCTGACTACTCTCTGCCTGCTCCTCCTGTTCCTACCTGCCCGATTGTTATTGACCCGGCCTGCCTGACTACGCTTGCATTGTATGTATTGTTATCTGTGGGTGGTTTGGTTCGTTTGCACTGTGTTTATGTTTTAGTATTGCACTGCGTTTTGTATTATTAGCATTAATAAATTATATTGTTTATAACATATCTGAAGCCTGCGTTTCCCTGCGTCAGTTCACATACCTCTGGTCATACCCGGAGCCCTGACAGTCATTCATGAATATGGAGAAATATTTTATTTAATGTCATATTATGGGAAAGCCACTGATTGTATTCTATACAAATGTCTGGTAGTCTAAGCAAAGCAGAGAAGTTAGATAAGGAGTTCACAAGGTCACAGCTTAAAGGCTTTGGTTCGGGATGGCATTAACCACCCAAAGCACATCAGCATTTGACTTATACCAGAAAAGCTTCCAAAGACATTGTCTGAAGTTTTGCTTCAGTTACAGAATGATTTAATGCTAATTCTGTCATTTAGCATTTCTTTTAACAAAATGTTGTAACCATAGTGATAGTGACCCTTAAAATATTGCATTAATTAAAACTTGTATAACAACATCGTTATTCCACTCAGAATAATTTGTTCTATAAAAAGGTATGTTTTGATCATTGAAAGAAAAGTTAACAAAAAAGTTAATAGATAGATCAAATTAGAACACATTTGTCTGATTAAGACATCTGGTCTAACTATCTCATAGGTAAGTAGCAAACAGAAACATTGTAAGCTGGCATAAGGACATTTATACCAGTAATGTTGACTGTACATAACTTTAAATGTCTTACGCAGTTTTACTGACCAATAGTAAGGTCTCAAAGATTGGAGGTATTGGTCAACTACTGATACTACAAAGAAGGGTAGGTATTTGCTTGTATTTGCCCTGAAATACTGTATGGTGTTCCGATCCTCCTAAGGCCTCATGCACACTTGGTGCTTAACCCTGGCAAATGAGACTCCAGCATTTAGCTGCGGGCAGAGGTGCACAAGCCATTTGCATTGCGAGATTTTGTTCCTGGGTACACACTGCCCTAGATGTAAGTATTGCTAGGTGCACCGTCCAACCAGAGCTGCTGTCAGTCTCTCAGTTTAACAGGCTGACAGCAGTGGGGTTGGACAGTACACCTGTACACTCTGCACACAGCTAAACAGCGGAGCCTCATGCATCAGGGCTAAACACCAAGTGTAAATGTGGCCTAAGAAAAAATGTAAAAGTCAGCAGGGTATGATCCAAAGGTAAATATCTCAGAGCAACAAATACTAGACAGGAGTTTCTACTCCACGGCGCCCCCCACCCCCTACTACCCACAAAACACATGCATACACACACTTTGTCTCTAAAAAAAATAGAAAAAAAACGTTTTATGGCTTGCGTAGGTGATTGACAGCCTCAGCTGTACACATTTTTCTATGAGATTGTGAAGCAGGAGGTGTGTCCTTTTCTGCCACTCAGGTCTCAAATTACACTCAGCTCCCTGCTCTGTAGTGTGTATGGTTAGATCCCTGCCCCCTGGATCTGAGAAAAGATGTGTAAATTCTGTACTCTGGACAGCTGTAGAGGCAAGAGGGCGGCAGATAAACAGGTACAACTTGTGTAGGAGATTTTGTTTCATTTCTGTGCATCACCTGAGGCCAGTCACTTCACTGACCAAATCCCATCATTTACTTAGGTGAAAACAGAGTGCAGTATAACTTCCTTATCAGCATCCTATAGATAACTCTTATGTCTGTTTCAAGAACTTCTGTTCACTAGAAAATGTTCACTGCACTGAGGGGCGAATCTCTCATGAGATACTTGAAGTGCTTATATCTAAAGGGATCCTGAGAGTGCAATGCTTCATTTAATACTGAGATCAAACGTGTTCAAAGCAAATGTAGCATTGGCCACTTGACACTCATTTAAAAAACTTAGTAGAACATCTACAATTAAGATTGCTCAAACCCTTCCATTATATGCATTTGGCCTATTCTTGAATGTCAGTCATAAATAATGAACCACTACATAGCATAGACAATGTCAACTGGGGAAAATTGCGAAGCAGCAGTGACTGACATAGGGAAACACAATAAGCTTGGTTAAGATGTTTGCTTTTGATGTAAACAACATCTTTGCATATAAACCTACACAGAAAAGTAATATATATAGTTATAGCACCATGTGGATATATTGTGGTCTTCATCAATCATACCCACAATGATCAGTTCTTCTGTGTTTCTGAGTCACTCACAGTGGGCATATTAGCATGATCATTAAAGTGTATATAAACCCAAAAGCAAACATTTTATATATAGCAGCTTACAAGACCTTAGATGTTGTGCCTGTATAAGCCTTCCTTTTTCAGGGTTATAATACAGTATATTAAAAAAAACAAAAAAATCAAAAAACAAAACATGGTGACCTTTTCAGAAATGCTGTGGCCGTGTCACATCCTGTGAGCTGAAAAAACAAAAACAAACATCCTTATCTTTCTTGTGCAAATTACAAGTCCCATGGATCCACCATGTAATGGGGATGAGCAAAAGCGGAAATATTTGAACTCCAACCCATAGATACAATGGAGAAATGAGTGTAGACACAAAGGGACAGAAGGGTGCGTTTTTTGTTTCAGGATCACCAGGTGAAAATAAAAGGTAAAAGCCTCAACAAGGGAAGCTAATGCAGCCAAGGACTGCTAAGTAGGGATGAGCAAGGGTTTGGTCCGAACCTTGAAAATAGCTGGGCCAATGAGCTGCAGGTCAGTGATGTCATGAACATTCCCACCCCTTTGTTATATGCAACTGTAGAGTAGAAAATCTCTCACCTACAACTCATTGGGCTGTCGAGGGTGTGATCATATGACAGTTTACCATGGATTCGGGTGAACTGGGTTCAGACCTAGTTCGGATCTGAACCCAGCTCATCCCTACTGCTAAGCTGCAGTATATTTAATTTTTGTTTTTGGGTTTAGATGCACTTGAAAGCAGAACTACACTATATCTGAGCACCACAAACGAAAAACCCTATTTAATTAATTTTTAATACTCAAAACAAAAACTTCCCCATCATCCATGTCTCCATGCTTTATTTTACTGAGAAATCTCCTTAACAAACACCTCTGAGCATTTCTGGTCTTGGCCATCTTGAGTAAGGGCAGATGATTCATGCAGCATTTACTTCCTGGAATCCATTTGCCCTTAGCTCAGGCATGCAGACAGGAGGGTGTGCTTAGCTGAGAAAATCCCTGCTCCCCTCCTGAAGACTCCCGGGATGTATGATGTAATGTGCCTAGGCATGGAAACAGAAAGTAACTGAAGAAATCTAAAAAACAATTTAAAACAAGTAATTATTATAGACTTTCCTATCGATAAACTAATGCTAGCAGCATAAGGATTAAAAATAAAAAACAAATGTTCCAATTTTAACATTTTTAAGCTGACTTGATGGTTGCATGAAACACAGAAGAGAATGGCATGGTGACAATGAGGGAGGTAAATGTAGATGTCATACTTACATCATCAAGCACACCTCTGTAATAAGGGTACTTTGACACTGCTACATTGCAAAACTGCGGTAAAAATGCATTTCCGGTGTGTTTTGCACATGTAAAAAAAAGAAATTACTTAAAAAAAAAAAAGCACCAAAAATGCAACTGCATGTGCATTTTTGATGTGTTTTTGCCACGTTTCTGATGCAGTTCTTTTATTTTCTATTCGTTTCAATGGGGAGGTGCATTTTTGGTGAGCTTTTCTTGCGGCACCAAACATGCAGTCTTGCATGACTTTGAAAAACACAATGGAGCCGCACCTGACCAGTGTGAAGAGTTCCATAGGATTTAATGGGCGTGCATTTTTCTTCTGCTTTTTTTTTTTTTTTTAACACAAAACGGAAGAAAGACTGATCAGTGTAAAGTAGTCTAACACATCAAAATTGCGATGCCCACACCCATGTGGGTCACGGTCTCTGAATCAATACATAATGCAAGCCTTCTATTCAACTACAAATATTTTAAAGTAATTTGCAGTAAAACATATCCTACACTGAAATACAGAGCACGTCCATTATCTGAATGTCTTTACAACGTATGTAGCTTACACTGTTTATTGCTGTTTGAAATCAGCACACTCTTGCAAACTTCTCCACAGTTCTACTCACTAGGCTATTTTTCAAAACACATCTTCTATATTTATCTATTGCCAGGGCTAGTGATGAGCTGCATACCCAGGGTACGAATTCGAGGTATGTTTATGAAAGTTCAGGTGCCTAATCTGAACACTGTTGAAGTCCATGGTAGCTGAATATTAGAAAACATTAATGGCCATTTTCTCAGCTAACAAACAAGGGTTGTAAAACTCCTGGCATGGGGACCAGGTCACTTCCCTGGGGAAATATATCAAAGCAAAACATTTATTTTATTCGATTTGCTGGGGAGCTGCGATTTTACTAATGCTTAAAGGGTAACATTAAAAATGCAAATCTTCTTTAAATAGCATGCTTGGGGATGTTCTTAACCATCCTGGGAAGTGGTGATGTATACAACCTACTACAGCAAAGCTGACATTTACCTACAAAAAAAACAAAATCACTGTTTAAATTGCCAGTAAATTACAGCTGTGACCATGTATTTCTGTTTGTAAACAAACAGCCAGGAATTCCCTTTATCTCTAACAGACTTATCCTAGATAAGGAATGGGGGTCCCCATGCAAATGGCACAGGGCTATCCTAAAAATAGATACCAGACCCTTGTCAGAGCATGCAGCCTCGCAGGCTAGGAAAGCAGGATAAACGAGCATGGACCCCCTCTCTTGAACAATACCAGGCACATGCCCTCAACATGGGGAGGGCACCTTGCCAATGGGGATCCCCTCCTTCATAGCACCTTGTCTCCATGTTGATGAGGTCAAGGACCTTTTTTTCCCACAATCCTGGTCTGGTGGTTGTGGAGGTCTTCAGGCGGGGAACTAATTGGAATCTGGAGGTACTCATTTGTAAAAAATAAAATGAAAAGTAGAAAATAAAGACACCCCACCACTACCCTGCCCTGAACCACACCAGGTTATATGCTTTCACAATTTGAACCTCCCTGGAGAAGCACATGTAGACGAGGACAAGGCCCTCATTCCCACAACCCTAGCTTGGTGTTGCAGTGGTCTGTGGGCAAACTGGTAGAGGAGATTTGGACTGAAGCAGAGTGTCATTGTTAACCAGGGCCTTTATTGATGCAGGATGGATACACTTTTGGGTCAATTTATAAATCAGTGAATGTGCAATTGTAGAATATTGAATCAGGGCCATTTTGTGTCTCCTTGATCCAGAATACCAGGAGTGAAGATTAAAAAAAAAAAAATCTAATACCTGGTGAACATGCCCGAATGTCAGGAGATTCTGGATCTGTACCTACTATTTCCTTTATTCACTCACTGGTATTAACCTGACCAAATCTCCACACCAAGCAATACTAGACTGCCCAGAGGAGGGAGCTCTGAGGTCTACACAACGCCTGATTGCATTTATTTTCGTGGCACCGAAAAACTCTATAGCAAGACCATGGAAATCCCCCACGATACCTTTTGACCTCCTAAAGGCTAAAATGTCTTGGATCAAGATCAATGAACGCCTTACTGCAACTTTGCAGGAAAAGATGCCAATATACAGAAAAAACTTGAAACTCCCTGGATTAAATATCTGATGGGTACCGCCACCTCTATATCCCGTGGCCTTCTGAGGCTGTTAGGGGCTAGCCACTGCTACCTTCCTTTCTTTTTCCTATCTTTTCTAAATCTCCATATTTCCTACTCAGTTCCTCTGATCTACCAGGAAGAGTTTTGGTTATTTGAGGGCTACCCTGGGTGTAAAAAATGAAATATATAGGATAATTCAGTTACCTGACATACTGATCTCATGGCGTTTTAGAACCCCACTAGGGTATACCCTGCGCTTGGATGACTCTCCATAGAAGTGTTCAATGCATAACTCAGGGAATGTTGTAACTGTTATTAATTCTTCTGTATCAAAGCACTTGTTTGAATATGTGCACAATTGACACCACCTTCTCTTTTAATTGCCTTGTTTTCTTTCATTTTATTGTATTGTACATTTTCAATAAAAACAATTGGAAAGGAAAAAAATTATCTTCATGTTAATAAATTCTATAAATGCTTTTAGAGATTGTACGTTCATTGTACTGTATCTCCTGCAGTCTGCTACTGTAATAACTATATGTGATACGTTTTTATTTTGTTTTGGTTTTTTTTTAGCTTCGAATAGCTTAGGCCTTGAAACTCTACTAGTTTATTACAATATGTGTACTCTGCGGAAATATTCCCTCTCCACTTGTTCTGGTGACCATTGCCAAAGGAACTGAAAGTGCTGGAAAATCCAAATATTTCCAGTGGTCACAACAAGAGGTGAGAGAAATCTCCTAATTGAGATGTAGTGCATCACTATAGGGACGCAGGGGGTGTGGATCGCACCCGCGTGACACCTGCCAGAGAGGTGACACCTCTCCAATGTCCGTTCCTGCCAAGGTAAGGCCAGGATCCCTGGATGGGATGAGCCACCATGTTGCCAGAGTCCAACCCCCATTCTTCCCTATAGGGGGGGAAGCTGGAAAGATGGCAGCGCCCATGAAGTGGGGACAGGAGGGGAAGACTCTGCGTCAGAGTGGGCATGGAGAAGACGGGATGAAGATTTCTGCTGCTTATGTGCTGGAGATCAGAGAGAATACCAGAGAGAGAGACAGCAGGTCAGTGTGTGTGCTGTGCACTTCCTCCTCACTGAAACATGGAGCATTCCAAACCTTCTCTACCTCTACTGCACCCCTATATAGTAACATGGTACAATCCATTCATAGCCTATTACATACTGACATGGTACATTTCATCAACCCCCCCCCCCCTTACATACTGACGTGGTACAATCCATTTATCACTCTCCCTTACATATTGACATGGTAGCCCCCCCGGGCACACTGACATGGTTCATTCCATCCATCAACTCCCCCCCCCCCCCACATACTGACACGGTACATTTCATTGATTACCTCCCCACATACTAACATGGTACATTCCATGCAGAGACTGGGGGAGGGGGGGGACCAGCCATAGCAACACCACTGTGGAGCCATCAGCACAACTGTCAACTAAGAGGGAACTTCTCACTATAAATGGCACAGGTATTTTTTCTCACTTTCTGTAACATCTTCAGAAGAAGAAGTAAAGTGAAATTTAACTGGCCTAACGCAGAGATCATTACAAAAAATAATATTACCACCAGTCTACTCTCTATACAATACAAATTTAAAAAAATAAATATAGCATTGTTAACACAAGCAGTTGGGGCCGGTAAACATGCACATGATGCAAAACACATGGTAAAATTATTACCACTGTCATGCTCAGTGGGCAGTACCGCCCAGTATACAAAACCCATTCAACATTCATCTGTTGAATGCGTGTTGGACGTGCATTGGGCAGAGCATTGGCACACCAATGCACAGTGTGAATGACCCCAACAGTTGTTACAGAAAATATGTGATGAACCACTATACTATTAGCCACTATCCACAGAATGTATAACTGTAAAAGTTCCATGACAAAACATAAAAACATGGTACAGTGCAGAAATCTCTAGACATCTCACTCAGATATATTTTACTAATCTGTACACTACAAAGTGACATCTGATTGGTTACTGTGGTCTTGTGCACTTTACATGTTTTCAGTAATCACTGTACTGTTTTATTAATTATGCATATATAAATCTCACATTTATCAAACCACCCAGTGGTATTTTCATTGCCAGTTAACCAACAATAAATACATTTCCAATGTTGTATTCTTGGACTAAAGAAAACAGAATACAGAAATATACTGTGGTGTAACCAGATTCACCAACTAATCCCTCTTAAAAGAAAAACTTTGGTTTGATTCCAGCTAACTCATTAATATATTCTGCAGTGCAATTAAGCAACAGTAAAAGTGTACATGCTTAATATTTGGACCATCTTTTCTTTTTTTAGCAGAACAAGTCTACATGGTGAAACCTTTTTAGAGTCATTGGGCCAGATTACGGCTAGGTTTAGACAAGTGGCCACAATGCTGTACCTATGAATTATGATCTGCATTCAGATCATTTTTCAGAGGTGGTTGACAAGTGGTGAGAAAGCAATATGAGGCCTCCTCAACACATTTCAAAACTGTAAATGCCACGCCACTGTGTCTCAAAGGGGCATCACCATTCACTTGAATGTTGGGGTGCATCACTATTTGCTTGTATGGGTCATATTTTTTGCTGCATCATGTGAACACTCCTTTCTACTAACTTTGCAGTGTAACAAAAGCAGTTGGTGTGGGGTAGTAAAAATGTAGCTTATTCATGTACTTTTACCACCCTACCCCCCTTACCCCCCAGCCTCAAGCCTAAACAGCTCTTACTAAAGAATATGTGCATTCATAATCACATTGAGGCATGTATGCACTAGACTGAACAGCCAGTAGGTAGTCTCCTATTTTCTACATGTGATGTTCGTGGAGATGAACACAACCTTACCTGCCTTGTGCAATGGTTTTATACATAACCCCAATCCACTTCTTCTCAGGTCCTCTGCCAAAGCTCTTGACTCCTCCCCATTGACCAGTGACCTCAGTAGCATGCCGTTTATTGTGGCGGCACTAGGGCATGCTCACTCCCGAGCCCCGTTCTATGCATCTATAAGACACAGATCCATGGTATGGCCCTGCCCCAGTTCTCTGCCCAGTTCTCTCCTCATTGGCTCACTGACTGTTTGACAGCAGTGAGAGAATGGCTCCAGCTGCTGTCTCTCAGCCAATGAGGAAAGAGAGACCTGGGAAAGCTGAGGCTCCTGCACATCGCTGGATCAAGAGGGGCTGAGTATTACTGGGGGCTGTGGGGGGAGCAGCATAGAGAAGGTTTTTTTTTTTTTTTTGCCTTCATGCATAGAATGCCTTTAAAACCACTTTAAATCTCCAACTGAACTTTCAGTTTAAATCCGCTGAATACATTCCAGGTAAATCAAAACAAAGTATATTTTAAGTCTTAAAATTAATTTTCTTTGAAAAGTATTCTAAAAGGAAAATTCCGTCCCTTTCCAATAGTGACAGTGTGGGACCCTAGCTCTTTGTTAGGAAGCAATGGTTGTTCTGCATTGAGGTTTGACACTCTCCCTCCTGGGTCAGACCTAGAGGTCTCCAATCAGCAGGAAGGAGCATTGCTGATCACAGAGCTGCTGGTCTGACTCAGGAAGGGAGTGTGTTGGACATCTGCAAAGAGACCACTGCTTCCCCACAGAGGGCAAAGGACCCACTCTGTTGCTGTTGGCAGGGGTTAGGCTTTTTGACTATGCTGAAGTTGCTTTAAACTGAAAATGCACTATAAGACATTGAGCACCATTTGTTTTGGTGAAACTGGTATATATTTAGCGGATTTAAACTAAAAGTTCTGTTGCACATTAAAACCCAGCTCTGGGAAACCCAATAACATGTCCCCAATTTTGCTCAATGTTAAAAAAAAATGTCCCTGATTTCTTTCCAGCTATAAAAATGTCTTCAGCCTGGGCAGCTGTAGTTTTACCCCTCTAAGTAACATTTCTGTGACTGGCCTGGAGCAGGAGGGAGGGAGGGCAGGAGTGTGTTTACTCCCGCTTGTGTCTGGAGTTACTGATGACGTCACATGCCAATATTATGAGGTCTTCCTGGTTCCTCCACTCTTGGCTTGTGCAGACTTCATTATTTGAGGGAAGGATAAGGATTATTGGCTACCTTACCCTTGCTCGTGATGGTGACCTGCAGTGCATACTTGGACCTGCACTCCTGACAGAGAAAAGTAGGCTTAGGTGTTATTAAACCACACCCCTTTAAGTCCCTCCTACTTTCAGCACAATTTGTCCACACCCAACATTTGGTGAGGTGTGCTCCACATGCCACTATCATCACCACCTTCTGCTCCACCCCTAATAAAAGTGGGTGTTGCCAGTAAGGTGTCCCTGGATTTCATTTTGAAAATCTAGTGACTTTATTCCATGGTAGGTCAAACACTCTCACTCCTAGTCCAACGCTAATTTAAAGATGAACTTTAGTTTACAATACAGAATGCCTGAAAATGCTTTTTAGGGAACAAGTGAAAAAATTAAACTTCTAATGTAGCATATAGCAAACACTGCAACTATGTTAAAATCAAGAAAAGCAAATCATTTGTCTCAGTCTGAATTCTGTGCAACCTAATGCAGCCAGATTCTTTCAAAATGAAATATCAATAATTAATTATAGGTAAACCAAGACTGAACCCTGTAAACAGCTATATAAAGCAGCCACAAATAATCTGGTTGCCAAACCCTCTTGCATAAGCTCACTGAAATGGATAAATGCTTACTGCACTCAGTTACTGACAGCGTTTGTGGAGTATTTGTACCGAGCTGCATTTCAGTATCTCAAACAGCTCAGCTAGCCTTCAGATTTAAGATTAATTTCCTAAGGCAGAAAAATAAGCTCTAGAAAATTTATTTTTATGGCCACCTATAGAGGGATTAGCAATGGTAAAATCAAAACATTTACACAAAAAATAAAATTTTATAGATTTATTTTCTCTACTCCGAACCATGTCATATCACTTAAAGATGGTTTAGAGCTTTACTGACTTAAAAAGGAACCAGTGGACAATAAGTAATACAGTCTTCAGAATGAATGACAGCATTTGCCCACAGGCTATGTACTGTAAGTAGGTTATTTGCAATTAAGAATTCAAAAACACAGACAGGAATAATCACTCACAACAAATCACACATCCACAATGCTTATGTTTTTAATGGCATGATCACACTTGGAGGTTAGGCATTTGTCAAGTCTATGTAAACCTTAACAGTGAAATTCTCTTATTTGCTCCTATTTGATCTGCTAAATGTACCGTTTAAAGCCAGAAATCTAGTAAGACTGCATGTTCCTATGCTGTCTGCAATGCTATTTCAAGAAGCCCCATCCAGTACACCTATGTGAACTACAGAACACCTCCTTCCTTTGTTATGGAGAGGGGGAAGTGTGCTGCAGTAGTAACACAGTAATGTCCTAGGGCAGTGGTCGGCAAGCCGCGGCTCGCGAGCCACATGCGGCTCTTTACACACTTTAATGCGGCTCTTCTGTGTGCCGGGCGCCTGCTCCCCTCCCTCCTCTCGGGCGGCCGCCCCAAAAGTCAGGACTCTGCAGCTATCCCAGCAATGGGCAAACTACGGCCCGGCACGACCTTTTAATCCGGCCCGCGGAGCATGGCAAACATTGGCTGTCAGGATGTAGGCGGGGCAGCGTGACGAACTCCTCTCCTCTCACAGTTCGCCCTGAAGACCGGAACGGCGCGGGAACACGGTGAGAGGAACGCGTGGAGCAAAGGTAAGTGAATTGACACAATATGGGGGATGAATTACTATAGGGCGGATGAATTACTATAGGGGGGGTGAATTACTATATGGTGGATGAATTACTATGGGGGATGAATTACTATGGGGGATGAATTACTATATGGGGGATGAATTACTATATGGGGGATGAATTACTATATGGGGGATGAATTACTATGGGGGATGAATTACTATATGGGGGATGTATTTTCAGTTTTAAAAATGTGGCTCTCAAAATAAATTTCAATCGTGGTTTTGGCAAGATTTGGCTCAGTTGAAAAAAAAGGTTGCCCACCACTGTTCTAGGGCAACAATGCTGTTCATTCATAGATACAGTACAGTAAGAAAGTATTATCATCCTAGGGCAGAAAGTGTGTCACTGGCAGAATCAGAATGCAGAATGGAAATAAAAAACAAATTCTAAAAAAAAAAAACAAAAAAAACCTAACAAGCAGCCACCACATTTAAGGACCAGTAAGCTGCAAAATATGTTTTGTCCCTTATGCAGGCCATAGACTGTTCGTTTATCGACCGATTTTTTGTCCGAAAAACGAAACATTGTTCGTTCTGTAAACCGATGTTGCCACCAATAATTTTGCAAATCAGCCATTTTTCATGAATTTTCAAGCATGACCGATAAACAAAATGAGGAGAAACCGCAAAAATCGGCCGATGCCATTGCCCCAGTAACAGTGCGAAAATCGGCCGATTATTGTTTCGGACGAAAAATCGGTCGATAAACGAACAGTCTATGGCCTGCATTAGGGTTCAATACACTTTAAGCCCACATTATAACATTTTCCCTCTGCTGGAAAGTATATGCAAAAGGGACCTTGTTTTCTCTTTAATTTTGGATAGAGTTAAAACCAGAACTAAACTGATCAATTTAGCATGCTGGGAATGCCAACTGTCACATTTGCTTGTGCTTTCAATCAAACTGTCAAACCATTAAATGTCTGGAGTTATAACTGATCACATGGGCAGCACCATGGCAGCTGCAGGTCAAGCATAGGCTACGATGGCAGCCTCCTTGGCTGAAAAGGATAGGAAGGCTTAATTCGCTTTAAACCCGTCAGGTTTTTACTTCTGTTCCAACTACACAAATTGACCCTCTCCATTTGTCCTGATGACATTGTCACCAGAAAAGAGATGTAAAATATGACATTTTAGGTCGCTTTAACACAGGCTATGTCTGGTTTAATCAGCAAGGGATCACCAAACAGAACAGTTGCCATTTTTGTGACAGTCATGTCTATTAATTTTTTTACTGCTGTTAAAAACCAGAGCTTTCGATAACAATATAATATTAATTGGCAGCTGGATATAAATCGACTTTAATCCAATCCATCACATTTAGGTCTGACTAAACTATTGAGGATGATGACCTTTTTGCATTTTTTTTCAGACCTGGACAGACTCAAACTAGCATGGAGCTTCTGATCAGATCCACCTAAAAAACCGAGAGGAGGACCTGATCGGACTGCTCATGTGATAGGGGCCTAACAGTTGTCCCAGGAATAAGAAGTTAAAGAAAATGACAGACTAAGATTACAGTCCAGCAGAAAAGACATCTTTATAATCCTCCTTCATAGTCCTTAAAACGTCTGTATCGTACTTCTTAACAAATAAAATAAAATCACTATTGGTTCCTTGTTAAGGATAGATGTGTAGAGGACAGCTCCAGGCTACCACCTCCATGTTCCACACTGCACCTATAATAACTGGCACTCTCCTAATTTTTTAATGTTTAAACACCTTTAGACACCAGAAATGGGCAAGCGTATTAACAAGCTGCCATCAGTCAAACACCATCAGCCCTCTCAAAAGGACTGTGGGGTTGATTTACTAAAACTGGAGAATGTAAAATCTGGTGCAGCTGTGTATAGAAACCAATCAACTTCCAGTATCTTTTGACAAAGCTTCATTGAGCACACTGACGTTAGAAGCCAATTGTCTGCCATGAACAGCTGCACCAGATTTTGAACTCTCCAGTTAATATTATAATTATTATACAGGATTTATATAGCACCAACAGTTTTTACAGCACTTTACAAAATGAAGGCAGATATTACAGTTACAATACAATTTGGTACAAGAAGAATCAGAGGGCTGTGTTCCTTAGAGCTTACACTCTAAGCGGGAGAGTCAAGTGATACAGAAGGCAACAGCTGTGGGGGATGAGCTGATGGAGACAGTAAAAAACATAGTGTATTATTTTAGAAGCATGATAGGCTTATTTAAAGAGATGGGTTTTTCGGGAATCGTCTAAACATGGATAGATGAGATAGTTGGACAGATTGGGGTAAGGAGTTCCATAGGATGGCAGAACCTCGTGAAAAGTCCTGGAGGCAAACATGGTGGGGGTGACAAGGGAGTAAGAGAACAGGAGGTGTTGGGAGGACCAAAGAGCAGTTTGGTTGCTATTTTGAGACCAAATACGTTTTGTTAATATTTTGAATTTTATGTGTTGGGTGAGCAGAAGCCAGTTGAGGGATTGATAGAGAGGGGTAGCAGACAGTGAGCAGTTGGTAAGGTAGAAAAGTCTAGCAGCAGCATTCGTGGTGGACTGAAGGGGGGATAGGCAGTTTTAGTAAATCAACCCCTGTAAGCGCTTCACAACCAAGATGGCAGAAGAAGGTGACTGCCCAGCACAGGTGAGGAAGGCTTGGTGATGAGTCCACCACATCTCAACTCCAGGCCTGAATTTCAACTATGGAACTGCACCTTACCCAGCTACTTTAAAAATAAAATCCCAACAAAATCCTAGAAGACCTAGCACTCTTCTGTGCAGACACCATCCCTCAAGCACTGAGCACATGCGTGCACTGCAGTAAGGAAAGAGCACAATATCTTGGACCTCCACCCAATACCTTGATTTCAATGATTAAGTGCAGATCAACAGGGCTTACAGAGTGCAACTGAACTTTCTGGCCATTGAGCATGAATTGATGATATTCCCAGATTAATCTATCTGCCAGTGGCTCATATTAAAGCAGATCTGTTTTGCTCTGCTGTACCCAGCAGTACTCATCCAAGATGGTCAGAACTTTTACCTCCCCAGAACCCTCTAACATAGGGAATTGTACCCTGTCTGTGCCCCAGTCTTCACTACCAAAGAAGGTGCTACAGACATATCTCCAATTGCCCTGGGTGCATCCAGTTTACCAGTTTATCTTGTTTTTTCTTTTATACACTGCTGAAAAAAATGAAAGGAACACTTTTTAATCAGAGCATAGCATGAAGTCAATTAAACTTATGAGATATTGATCTGGTCAATTAAGTAGCAGAGGGGGTTGTTAATCCGTTTCAGCTGCTTTGGTGTTAATGAAAATTAACAACAGGTGTATTAGATGGGAAACAATGAAACAACCCCCAAAACAGGGATAGTTTTACAGGTGGAAACCACTGACATTTTTTTCCCTACTCATCTTTTCTGACTGTTTTTTACTAGTTTTGCATTTGGCTAGGACCAGTGGCACTACTGGTAGCATGAGGCGATAGCTGGACCCTACAGAGGTTGCACAGGCAGTCCAACTCCTTCAGGATGGCACATCAATACATGCCATTGCCAGAAGGTTTGCTCTATCTTCCAGCACAGTCTCAAGAGCATGGAGGAGATTCCAGGAGACAGGCAGTTTCTCTAAGAGAGCTGGACAGGGCTGTAGGAGGTCCTTAACCCATCAGCAGGACCAGTATCTGCTCCTCTGTGCGAGGAGGAACAGGATGACCACTGCCAGAGCCCTACATAATGACCTCCAGCAGGCCACTGGTGTGAATGGCTCTGGCCAAACAATCAAAAACAAACTTCATGAGGGTGGTCTGAGGGCCCAATGTCCTCTAGTGAGCCCTGTGCTATCTGCTCAGCTCCACAGAGCTAGATTGGCATTTGCCACTGAACATCATAATTGGCAGGTCCGCCACTGCAGCCCTGTGCTTTTCACAGATGAGAGCAGGTTCACCCTGAGCATGTTACAGATGTGAAAGGGTCTGAATAAGCCGTGGAGAATGCTATGCTGCCTGTAACATCATTCAGCATAACCATTTTGGTGGTGGGTCAGAGATGGGGAGGCACATCCATGGAGGGATGCACAGACCTCTACAGGCTAGACAATGGCACAATGATTGCCATTAGGTATCGGGATGAAATCCTTGGACCCATTGTCAGACCCTACACTGGTGCAGTGGGTCCTGTGTTCCTCCTGGTGCATGACAATGCCCAGCCTCATGTGGCGAGAGTATGCAGGCAGTTCCTGGAGGATGAATGAATTGATACCATTGAATGGCCCACCTGCTTGCCTGACCTAAACCCAAAAGAACACCTCTGGGATATTATGTTTCGGTCCATCTGACATATCTAGGTTGCACCTCAGACTGTCCAGGAGCTCAGTGATGGCCTGGTCAAGATCTGGAAGGAAATACCCCAGGGCACCATGCGTCCTCTCATTAGGAGCATGACCGGACGTCAGGCATGCATACAAGCATGTGGGGGTCTTACAAACTACTGAGTACCATTTTGATTTGCTGCAATGAAACTTCAGCAAAATGGACTAGACTTCTGCATAATTTTTTCATTTTGATTTTGGGGCATCTTTGAATTCAGTCCTCTGTAGGTTAATTGTTATTTCCATCAAACGATGGGGCATCATTATGTTTCTAACATATTACCCAGTCCATATCAGTACAGATATCCAGCATGATATTTTTCATTACTAAGATCTGTTGTGTTTTCAAAGTGTTCCTTTTATTTTTTTGAGCAGTGTATTTGTTGAATCGCGGTTTTTGTTTACACCGCTGGCTGTGTGTGCCTTTATCCTTGTTATACAATGATGATCAAAGGCATCATAGGCTTTTGGGTGGCAAGTTGGCAACTCCTTGCTGCATTCTATATCACCTTGACCCATGTGTGGACACATCTTAGCATTGATAAGTGTGGTGTTTTGCTGGGACACCCACAACCCCCAATACTCAGGGATCCCCAAGCCAATTTCTACAAATGCCCATCACTATTAGTCATTGGTATTTATGCTTTTCAACACTTGAAACATAAAAGGACTGTGTACCTTCTAAAAATGCATGGAGGTACTGCAACATCTGAACAGCGAGTAAAATCAAGTGGATACATAAATCCTGGGTTATGACGGCGTTTGGCTCCCCTGAAAACAAAAAGGTATACCGCTCAGGCAAACAATCCAGACCCATCCACAACAGGTGCAGGCTCTGGCTCACCACCACACACGATGCAATAGGAAGAAGGGTCAGCCGCACACCGGAAGACAGATGAATATGGTGTGTATTTATTGATCCATAGGACACACAAAACACCAGGACATGAATACAGGACCTGTTAACGCATTTCACATGATCTTGTGCTTAGTCATAACCCCTGCACAGGGCCATAAACCTTGTGCTTAACTTGGCTCCTCTGCACAGGGCCATTAAGCTGTTTTTCTCATACTTCTCAATACAAGACTTCCCTGACAGATACTACATAAAGGCGCTGATTTTGAAGACGGATGGTGGGTCTACCTGACCTTGTCTTTGGGAAACAAGGAAATCACTGTCCTTAATGCGTATTGCCCCAATGCTAACAAGAAGCCTTTCTCCAACTAATATTTACCCACCCAGCAAGAGATATTATCATGGATTATTATAAAGTTCTCTCTCTCCACAAGAACACAGATCCACAACCTTTAAAGCCTAATCGGACACATCCATTATACAAACTACACAGGTCTACAACTTGACTGAAGCAGCTGACCTCACAGATGTTTGGAGACATTTACATCCTCTAGATTTCACCCATTCCTCCCACCTTCACCAACCCTTGTCCAAATTTCTTTCTTAATGTCACCAAAACGACTGCCCTGAGTGTCTACTGCTTAAATAAAAGCTAACCACATCAAGGAGCACAAATACAAAACACCCAAGCAAAATACAATTGACTGTGTGTCTATAATGAACACTTTCTCAGGAGATCTTTTCCAGTCCATGCCTTTGTGATACAGCTCAGGAACATTCTGGTGTTTATGCTTATATTATTCATATGGGAGAAAAGACTGTTCACATCATGCAGAGCATAATATAGAAAAAAATATTATGCCATATTTTGGTACTTATTGCAAAATGCCCATAACTATATTAGCCCCATTGGGCAACAATCATCTTCAGTCCATGGACACTTTAAAAAGACATAGAACTGACATTACAATATATGGTAACTTCACTAATCTGAATCAGTAAATTTTTTAAAAGCCCTTCACAGTTGTGTATTTGTCATACGCTGTTTGGTAAGGTATGCGTGTAAGTATTAATGGACCCATATAGGTTCTCTTTAAAAACACGCTAAACTGCAGAGCATTTTCATGCAGGAAAACTCATGTGTGTTAGTGCAAGAAAATGGACAAGTATTAACAGTCCTAAAAGCTAGTTGTAGTTAATTGTTTAAGAAATGAACATCGATACTCTTTGAAAAATTATACTGACCAAGCCTTACCTTGTCCTACATCTTTTTCAATCTTTGCTACATCCTCTCTCTAAAATTATTTATCATTTAGGAGCAAAGGTTCTGTCAAGGTGACAAATGTTATCAGACAGGCTGATAGATCATAACCACAATTCATTTTAAGAAGCTAGATACAAAATTAATATAAAACTAGTTTATAGTGTACCTACTTACCTTTTAAAGTAATAACTACTGTACTTGAATTTAAAAAAATGAGCAGTAACCCACAGAAAGCAAGTACATTTTAGTTTGCAGATGTTTGTTGCAGTTAGTCTAAAGAAAGGTGATTTCTAATAGGTTACTGTGGGACTGAGGCATCAGTGCTCTTTGTTATATAAATCCTTCAACAGAAAACTTTTACGAATAGCTTTTGATTAGGAATGATATTCTGGCTACTAACCATTGTATACTCAAATCTATTATGGATATAATGGCCACACATATCATGGATTTTCCCAATTAATATTGTATCCTGCTCACCCTGCACTGTGCTATTATTAGCTGTTAAGATGCAATGAGATGTTGACTTCAATAGAATTTGACTAGTATATTTTAATGATAAAAAAGAGGCTGATCAACAGAATGTTTTAAAATAAATGAACACCCTAGAATGATTTTCATAAATATAGGTTTGTTAGAAAAGCAATAGTGCTTAGTAAATGCCAAATAACCTGTTGTGAGATGTTGTAAGTTTAGGCTAAAAAAGCATTTTTTTTATTAGGCTTGCAGTTATAATTATTCATTATTTTTATAAATATAAAACTAGCAGCAGGTTTACGGAAATTGAAATTCTTACTGTAATATTTAACAGTATGAGTTAACTACACAGCTACTAGAACCAAAATATACAACCAACACACATTTCAAAATAATTTTAGAGTACCTCCTGCAAGGATCCGTTCTTCAAGGTCGGCCATTTCTTTCTTGTATGCTTTCATAGCAGCCTCCTTAAAGCTGGGACGAATGCGTTTCTTCTTTGGAACTTCAACAACTTTTTCTGGTACATTTTTGTTTTCATAGTCATTTTCCGTGATGTCATAAACTATTTCACATTCCGGCTCTAAAACATCCTCAGAGACCATGTCATCATATGGGGTATCATATTCATCCATTTGTAGACTTGCAAAGTCTGCATCATATGAACTGTTTTCATATTCTTGATAATCTTGCATTTGCTCAAAATTCTCATTTGTATTAGTTCGGTTTTCAAGTTTGGCAAGAACCTGTTCCATCACTTCTACATAATCAGCTCCATTCTCATTACCAGCTGCTGACTCACTGTAATCAATTTCATCATCGGCTTTGTAATAATAAGGTTCTGTATAGACATCAGAGTCAAGAGTTGTGCTGGATTCATTAGCTGTAGACTGTGATAAAGTTCGAAATCTGCCCATAAACGAAGAGCCACTTTCATCATAACCACTTAAACTCTGAGTGCTTTTATTCCAAACAACCTCCAAAGCTGATTTGGCTCGCTGTAGAGTAGAGCCAAACTTAGGAAAGCTAAAGGTTTTATCTGAGAGATCAATGCTCAGTCGACTGTGCCAGGATTTTGGTGGAGCATCCTCTGAATCATCACTTGGCAACTCACTCTGGCTGCGATACATCATTGGCATTCTTGTTTGGTTCTGGTAAATTTCATTGGCATTTGTTTCAATATAGGAATCATATTCACTAGTCCACTGATTTTGTACTGCAGTGCAAATCTCCGGGCAAGATGGAGAATTGCTATCAAGTGTGTAGTTGTAGTTTTCTGTGTTGTATGGAAGATCTGTACTTTGGCACTTTTCATATTTGTTTGCATAAATTTCCATCTGTTGATCTGAAGGGCAGTTGACATTATAGGCAAAGGCATGCTGTGTAGATGTGTCAAGACCAGAATCGGTTCCTTGTTCTAAATGGTGCCATTCCTTCCAAGGAGACAAATCACCATGGAGTGAAAGTTGAGAATCACTGTAGTGGCTACGGTCACCAGAAGCACAAAGTATTCCATTGCTAACACCACTGTCAACAGTTTCAGTATTCTCTATTTCATTTTCTTCATGGTAAGGCTCTGCATCATTACCAAAAGCTTGTTCTTGTGAGCTTGCATACCAGGTTGATGAACTATCGTCAGGTCTTCTTTGCCATAGTTCCCTATCAGAAGAGGACAACAAAGAACTGCCATTGGTTCTACCAAAATACTGGTTTTCTGAAAAGTCTTCAGAGTAGGATTGACATAACTTTGAAAAATCTGATTCAGAACGACTTAGTTTGGGTGTAGAAAAATCAGTTTGTGAATGCCACAAAGGAGTTGAATCACTGTAATATACTTTGCTTTTTTCTAAGCTATCAGATACTGGAGACTGAAAATTAAGATCCCCATAATCATCTTTGCTTTTATAAGTGACATCAGCTGTTCTGTGTGTTTTTTTATTGTGAGATGATTGGCCACTCTTTTTGCTCCCAGATGACTTCATCTGACTTTCTGATTTGGAGATCATTGCATAACTATTCCTGTTGATATCAGGTTCAATTTCCTTGTCACTGTCTTCCTGACATTCCCATTCATCATGGTTAATCTTTGGCTCCATGGCAGAAAATTTCATATCCATACTCTCATAAGTCTGAGAAGAAGGTAGTACTTTTTCTTTTTTACCTTTCAATTCATGTGAAAGAATATCTGTAGAAATCCCTATTCCAGTACCCTTTAGTTTATAACATTTTTTTAAAACTAAATCTCTGTCTTGTTGTGTACCAAAATAGACAAGAATTGGTCGAGGCTTTGCATTGGGACAGTCTCTTTGATGTCCTAGTCTGTGTGCAAGTTCAATTTTCATGCTGTTTTGTGCATCCGCAAATCCCATTTTCTCAACTAAAATTCTATAAACAACATTTTCAGAAACTTCCGCTTTCTCTTCAGGCACATTTAAAAACCTAAGACTGACTTTACTACTGTGGTGGCCTAACTGTTTAATATAGTCGTGGATATCTCGGGTTTCCCTTCTCGACTGTACAAATCCTGTTCTCAGCTGTTCAATTTCACTTTGTACAACCTCAACACTACTGGAAATTTCATCAATTGATTGCTTTAAAGAGTTCACATGTCCTCTTAATTCTGAAAGCTCAGTTTCAATTTGACTTATACCTTGCAATTCTTTGAATATCATTTCCATGACATCATGTGTTTGACTTATGCACCCTGTTGAACTAAAGCTGGGCTCAAGTGTACTGCTTTTCTGCTGACGGACTGTTCTGTCTAAAGATTTGCTCCTCAACCCCCATGTTTTTTTCCATGTGCTTACTTCTGAATCTGAGGAAACACACTCTTGACTTTTTTTCCATTTTCTAAATTTGCGTAGAGCACCCATTTTTAAACTATGTAAGGTGCGTTCCCCATCAGAACTTCCATCAGATGGAGCTAAACTGCTCATACTTTTCCTGTTTCGCCTCACTGGCATGGTGTGAGACGCGTATTCCTTGGGTGTACTAGCAGCCCTTGTTTCACTTAGAGATTCAGAGTATGAGCTATCAAGAGAAGATACCTCTTGAAATGCATCCTCGTTATTATTGCCAGCTAGAATAACATTCTTTTGCAGACCATTGGCAATTGCTACCCGATAACTGAAGGTTGGAGAAAGTGAAAACTCCTTCTTTACAGTATCTTCTTCAGTTGATAAATTGCATGAAGAAGAGCACTTGGCAATTTTTTTGACTGTGCTTTTTATGGTAGTTGAGATGTTGGGATTTTTGTATAGGCCAAATTGGGAAATATCCTGTTCCTTTTTGCTCGGACTCTCTTTCTTTTTCGTAGGATTCCCCAATTTCTTTGTAAACATTCCTTTGCAAAGCTTATATATATAAGAGAAAATCAGGCTCTTCAAAAGGGCAGAAACCATCAGGGGAACTTTATATTAACCTATATTTGCAAAAAAAAAAAAAAAAGTAACATTGGCTCCTGAGAAAGGTTTGTACATCCACAGCATGCACAGCTGTAGCACAAAAAATCGTAGCTGTTACAAAGAGTGTCCTGTGGAAAGACCACAAAGTCTGCAGGCTGGCACTCCACTTCACATGACTCCTGGATGTTTCTACAATGAAGGGAATTACAGTATCATTGTGAGGTAATTAGAGCATAGAAATACTAGATGAAGACAGAATGCAAACACAGCATGCAATACATATTGGATGATGCAAGTTTAAAAACACGTCATGTTTAACTGTTTTTGGCATGCTTGATATCAATAATTACATGCAAAATTCTATTTCGGTATTAGTCACAAAACAAGAATTCTTAAAGCCCAGCTTCAGCCATATTTTTTTAATTAGTTTTGGATGGAGTGGCTAAAGGTTAAAATTTATGTCAACTTGTCATAGCTGTCTGTGTCCAAATTCAGAATATTTCCCTTATTATGAACAGCTGTCAATCAGAAGAGGAATGTAGGGAACAAATCCAAAATTACTACCTGTTTGATGGGTATCAAGCAAAAGAGGAAGTTAGGGAAAATATCCACAATTGCTGTGTTTTTAAATTTGTCAGAGGGAACAGGTAGTCAGGGGAAAATCATCCATCACTTCCTGCCTATTTGGTAGGTGTCATATACAGTCATGGCCGAAATTGTTGGCACCCTTGATATTTCTCCAGGAAATCATGTATTTCTCACGAAACGTATTGCATTAACACATGTTTTGCTATACACATGTTTATTCCCTTTGTGTGTATTGGGACAAAACAAAAAAAGGGAGGAAAGAAAGCAAATTCGACATAATGTCACACAAACCTCCAAAAATGGGCTGGACAAAAGTATTGGCACCCTTTCACAACTGCGGATAAATAAGAATGTTACAAGCATGTGATGCTCCTGTAAACTCACCTGGGGCAAGTAACAGGTGTGGGCAATATAGAAATCACACCTGAAAGCAGATAAAAAGGAGAGACGTTCACTTAACCTTTGCATTGTGTGTCTGTCTGTGCCACACTAAGCATGGACAACAGAAAGAGGAGACGAGAACTGTCTGAGGACCTGAGAACCAAAATTGTGGCAAAATATCAACAATCTCAAGGTTACAAGTCCATCTCCAGAGAACTAGATTTGCCTTTGTCCACAGTGCGCAACATTATCAAGAAGTTTGCAACCCATGGCACTGTAGCTAATCTCCCTGGTCGTGGACGGATGAGGAAAATTGATGAAAGATTGCAACGCAGAATAGTCCGGATGGTGGATAAGCAGCCCCAAACATGTTCCAAAGACATTCAAGCTGTCCTGCAGGCTCAGGGAGCATCAGTGTCAGCGCGAACTATCCGTCGACATTTAAATGAAATGAAACGCTATGGCAGGAGACCCAGGAGGACCCCACTGCTGACACAGAGACATAAAAAAGCAAGACTACAGTTTGCCAAAATGTACTTGAGTAAGCCAAAAGCCTTCTGGGAAAACGTCTTGTGGACAGATGAGACCAAGATAGAGCTTTTCGGTAAAGCACATCATTCTACTGTTTACCGAAAACGGAATGAGGCCTACAAAGAACAAAACACAGTACCTACGGTAAAATATGGTGGAGGTTCAATGATGTTTTGGGGTTGTTTTGCTGCCTCTGGCACTGGGTGCCTTGACTGTGTGCAAGGCATCATGAAATCTGAGGATTACCAAAGGATTTTGGGTCGCACTGTAGGGCCCAGTGTCAGAAAGCTGGGTTTGCGTCCAAGATCCTGGGTCTTCCAGCAGGACAATGACCCCAAACATACGTCAAAAAGCACTCAGAAATGGATGGCAAAGAAGCGCTGGAGAGTTCTGAAGTGGCCAGCAATGAGCCCAGATCTAAATCCCATTGAACACCTGTGGAGAGATCTTAAAATTGCTGTTGGGAAAAGGTGTCCTTCCAATAAGAGAGACCTGGAGCTGTTTGCAAAGGAAGAGTGGTCCAAAATTCCGGGTGAGAGGTGTCAGAAGCTTATTGATGGTTATAGGAAGCGACTGATTTCAGTTATGTTTTCCAAAGGGTGTGCAACCAAATATTAAGTTAAGGGTGCCAATACTTTTGTCCAGCCCATTTTTGGGGTTTTGTGTGACATTATGTCATATTTGCTTTTCTGCCTCTGTTTTATATTTGTTCCAATACATACAAAGGGAATAAACATGTGTATAGCAAAACATGTGTTAATGCAATACCTTTTTTGTGTGAAATACTTGATTTTCAGGAAAAATATCAAGGGTGCCAACAATTTCGGCCATGACTGTAGATTGAGTGAGCCAAAATCTCCCTAAATCTATTTCCTCTGTGTCAAATAGAACATAAATTTAGGGAATCCCCTCACTTTTTTTTCTCTAGCTTTAGACAGAACAGGAAGTAAAGGGACATCACACAATGGGGGATTTATAGTAAAGTGGTAGCAATTTAGAGTCTCTGCCAGGATTTTATTACTGTGGGTTTTTTCCCGGGGGAAAATCTGCCCGTACTCCCTATCCTGGTGAAAGGTATCAGAAGGCACAGGAAGAGAAGATACCTTTCTTCTGTGGGGACACGTGCAGTATTTCTGGCTAGATTTGTGAAGTAATGCTGGTTGCGTTAAGGCTGATCTGTTTTCATAATGCAATGATGTTTGATTAAATCTGTAAACATTCTTTATCTGGCTTATTTAATAAGGTAGGGCACCATGCAATGATTCATCAGTTACATAGAGTGGTCCATGTATTGGCATTTAGAAAAAGTTCAAACAAAAAGTACTTATATTGCGAAAATGAGTTATTGCATGTGACCTACCTTTGTCCTCAATCATTTTTTGTATAGGACAGTGGCCTCCAAACGGCCCAAGAGCCAAATGCAGTCCTTTGAGGCATTATTCCCCCTATTGTCAGCAACAGTGGGGCATAGTTCCTGCCACTGACACCGACAAGCAACACAATTTCTCCCCCTGACACAATGATGGAGCACTGCTCCTTCCCCTGACAGCAATGATGGGCACTATTCCTTCCCCTGACACCATGGTTGAGGAACTATTCCTCTCCCTGACACCAGGACATTTTTGACTCCCACAGGCCACAGTCTGGCCCCCCTAAAATGTAAAGGACAGCAAACTGGCACTTTGTTTAGAAAGTTTGGAGACCCCTGGCATTTGGCAAAAATCTAATTTACCTTGACTTCATTGGCCTCGGTTCACACTATGAACTTCATGTGAATGGCACAAGAACCGAACCGTATTCCTGTGCCATTTAAATGCTAATCGCTGCGGTGTGATTTGAGCCTATTCATTTTGAATGGGCTCAAATCACACTGCATCACACCAAAAGGTGTACATGCACCTTTTTCGGAGCTGCACTGCAACTGATTCACAAAGTACTACATATACAGTAGGACCCCACCCATGCTGAGCATTTGTAAATGGTATATACTTACCTATATGCTATCCTCTGGAGATCTCAATGCAGCCTGTCATGGAATCGCAATGCTTTTCTTTCAAAATATTCCAAGTTGGCAAGTGAAGCCTTCATGTGTGTGTTCCCCAAACTCCATCTACTTCAATGGAAAGCCTACCTTGTCGACCTCTTGATGGGTTTTCCATTAAACTGAATAGTTTTCATGCTCTGAGTTCCAGGTGGTGTAATGTTGTGGTGGGTGATGCCCTGGCAAGCTAGGATGATTTTGGAAAATGTGCTTTATGGAGCTGGGACAGTCTAAACACGGAAGAACTCTAGAGGGCAGCCCTGCAGGTAATTATATACTGTACTATTTAAAATATATTTAGCATCAGAAAGGTGACCACTAAGGCTCACTGCACTATACATGTGATTATCATTTAAGCAAATCTAAGCATGGAGAATAACGAAAAACAAAACAGTCCAGATTTTGGAAAACAACAATGAAATGATGTGAATGAAAATATGCAAAATAATTAAAGAGCTGTCAAAAAGGTACATGAAGTCTATTTAGAAAGCTCATGCTCCCATCAAAGGTTTTTTTTTCTTCTATTTTGAACACACTTGATATATTAATTTTAAGCTTTTAAATTTTGGCTTACAAATACCTTGTTTAATCTCATCATAACTGGGAATACTTTGAGTCCTTTTGACAGGAGTGATTTCTTATTATTTAATCGAGTTTAGCAACCAGAAGCAAACTGTGTTGTGTACTGTGAGGCAGTTTGTCTATCTCTACTCCTTGCATGCAGTGTCATAGGGTGCTCACACCATGACTGTACAAACGTTAATGCAAGCTGCCATACAAGGTCATTTTAGGGCACTGGTAAACCAGTTGTTGCCTAGTGTGCAACCGGGATGCTAGAGTGGAATGAGAATTTGCAATGTTTAAGCTGTGTTTTAACTTGACTTAAGACTACTTTACTGTGGGATCTGTGAATAGAAGACTACAAGTCCCATATAGCACCTTTCAGAGCGACCTCTAAATCTAAATAGAGCAGAAGTGCAGTGATGTCACCACACTTGTAATCCATGAATAACTTTCTTCAGCCCAACAGCTGGAGGTCTGTACTTCCAATCCCGTAACTTTATATGGAACTGGGGCAAAGAGAAGAATCTGCAGGAGCCTGTGCATTGCATCTATGATTACCTGGTCACTTGCAATACTCTGCAGGCCTGCATGCAAAAAATGAATACATGCACTATTGTTCTTCTATCAGTAAGGACAAATGAATTAATTTATTTTTACAAAGATGGGCTATACATTTACCAGACCAAGCTGTCCAGCAAAAATGAAAGTTACAATTAAAACTTTTATCCACAAATTAAAAAAGAAATATGTTTCTATAACTGCTTAAATGATGTTAGCTGTCAATTAAACTTTCTTAGGTCACTTATGTAAAGTTCATCAAAATCTACTAGTCCATCTCCATCTTCTCTATGGGTTGACAATGCTGCTGTCCAAGGATACCTATACTGCTGCTCCTAAGACAAACAGTAAAGTTACCAGCAGGACTAGCAAGTGAAAATAAAAGGCAAAAGCCTACAAAAGGCACTATGCCGAAGGATTGGTAAAAAAACCCATCAAACACACAGTATCCTGACCTCAGCCATCTGACAGGTAGATCACAGCCCTGCCAATGCCTGACTACACCCATCAGATCAGAGAGGGTAGAAAGGGAAGTACTAAGTAATGGGCAGGCTGAGCAGGAAAAGTAAGACCCAGCGCCAATTAGTGAGATTGTGCGTCCCCACCCAGCCAGAACTGCAAACCAGGAGCTGTGTTTGTGTTAAAGCAGCCATAGCAGGGTCTGAGGGACCAGATGTGCGTCAAAACAGGTCAGTGCCACAGGAGGCAGCAGGTTGTAATGCTCGGCTGGCAGTGTTATACAAGGCAATGCAGATGCATGTGTGTACCTGATGATATTTTTCATTATAGTGGCAGCTGCCTGACAGGGGGAATTGGTTAATTGCCAGGGCTGTAAAGACAAACCGGCAGATATGTGTTAGGCTTGGCTCACATCTCTGCATGTCAGGAACGTGTGCAAAATCGCATGTGTTCCCAACACACAGAGAAATGCACTGCTCTTTAGCAGAGTAGTGGGGATGTCATTTAATGCTCAGTGGTACCCCCACTCATCGACAAATTATGCCTCAAACTGCATGGTGCCACAGTACCATGCAGGTTGGTGCAATACTGTTTTCCAAAAGACTTGGGGACCTCATTCCCCACATATCTAGCGGGTAGGGCAGCCTATTAAATTAATTGACTGCCCTACATGCAGTAGTGTGAACTAAAGTTAAAGGCTTGTTCGCACTTGGCCACACACTAGGAGGGGTTTAGTGTGCGAGCAACAGTCCATTTTGGGTCGCACTGTTGTATGATGGGGACGGTGTGATGCACATTTTACAGCATCACACAGCTCCATTTTTTAAAATTAACTTTGCTTGAAGTGCACAAAGTGACAATTTGTTCATGTTACCACACAATAGCATGATGCTTTGTGCTTGATGTGCGGTGCCATCCAGTGAGGGGTGATATTATGCAGCATGTCTGCATTTTCTCACACCTTTCCAGGCTATGTTACAGTGAAAAATGCTAGTCAGTGTTCTATCCTGAATAGGCCCTTCCACACCACTGACGTCTGCACTGTGACTTATATATTGCTGACCTCTGCACTGTTTGCTACATTCCACTAACCCTGCACTTACTGTTATTTACTACTTACCTCTGAACTCTGCATCATTTACTCCTGACCCCTGCACTGTGACCTCTTCCATTTTCTTCTAGTAAATCTCCACCTCTCCAAGGTTGCCTACCCCTGCTTTAAAGTGTACACAAATCCAAAATCAATTTTTCAGTGTGTTTAGCATCATGGCGCACTGCATACAGTTCTTTTGAGCAAACACTTTTTGTGACTCTGAGACCTAGAAAATCTATCAGGAATATTTCCTGTTGCCAGCATTAAGCCACTGCTTCTCAACTAGTAGCAGTGTTGCCAGCTTGCTGTGAGCTCTTTCAATTGCATGTTGGGTTTATATATATACTTTAACTAGCAGGGCTATTTTGTACCATAGACTTCTTTCTATACAAGTACATCTCCATGTAGGGATGTGCCTTGAAATTTGCAGGAAAAAAGTAGCCAAGCACACCATGAAGGAAAGGCAGGTGTATGGGCAGGAGATGGCAGGTAGGGAGTTTGCAAAGTAACATAGTCTTGAGTAATAGTAAAACAGAATGTGCACATATTTAAAAAAAAAATGTATATGTATGTATATACACACACACACACACACACACACACTCACACACACACACACTGCTCAAAAACACTTTTTAATCAGGTCATTTAAGTAGCAGAGGGGGTTGTTAATCAGTTGCTTTGGTGTTAATGAAATTAAACAACAGGTGCACTAGATGGGAGACAATGAGACAGCCCCCAAAACAGGAATGGTTTTACAGGTGGAAGCCATTGACATTTTTTTCACTACAAATCTTTTCTGACTGTTTTTCACTAGTTTTGTATTTGGCTAGAATCAGTGTCACTACTGGTAGCATGAGGTGATACCTGGACCCTACAAAGGTTGCACAGGTAGTCCACCTTCTCCAGGATGGCACATGAATACGTGCCATAGCCAGGTTTGCTTTATCGTAGCAGAGTCTCAAGAGCATGGAGGAGATTCCAAGAGACAGGCAGTTACTCTAGGAGAGCTGGACAGGGCTGTAGAAGGTCCTTAACCCATCAGCATAACCGGCATCTGCAGCATGAGCACCCAGAGCCCTACAAAATTACCTCCAGCTGGCCACTAGTGTGAATGTCTCTGACCAAACAATCAGAAACAGACTTTATGAGGGTGGCCTGACGTCCTCTAGTAAGCCCTGTGCTCACTGCCCAGCACCATAGAGCTCGATTGGCATTTGCCATTGAATACCAGAATTGGCAGGTCCACCACTGCAGCCCTGTGCTTTTCACAGATGTGAGCAGGTTCGCCCTGAGCACATGTGACAGACATGAAAGTGTCTGGAGAAGCCGTGGAGAATGTTATGCTGCCTGCAACATCATTCAGCATGACCGTTTTGGTGGTGGGTCAGTGATGGTCTGGGGAGGCACATCCATGTAGGGATGCACAGACCTCTGCAGGCTAAACAATGGCACTCTAACTGCCATTAGGCATTGGACCCATTGTCAGACCTTATGCTGGTGCAGTGGGTCCTGGGTTCCTCCTGGTGCATGACAATGCCCGGCCTCATGTGACGAGAGTATGCAGGCAGTTCCTGGAGGATGAAGAAATTTATACCATTGAATGGCCCCCACGCTCGCCTGACCAAAATCCAATAGAACACCTCTGGGACGTCATGTTTCTGTTCATCGGACATAGCCAGGCTGCACCTCAGACTGTCCAGGAGCTCAGTGATGACCTGGTACAGATCTGGGAGGAAATACCCAAGGACACCATCCGTCATCTCATTAGGAACATGCCCCGACATTGTCAGGCATGTATACAAGCACATGGGGGCCTAACAAACTACTGAGTACCATTTTGAATTGCTGCAATGAAATTTCAGCAAAATGGATTAGCCTGCTGCATCATTTTGTCACTCTGATTTTCGGGGTGTCTTTGAATTCAGTCCTCTGTAGGTTGATCATTTCCATTTCTATCAAACGATGGGGCATCCTTACAACATTACTCAGTCCATATCAGTGTAGATATCCAACAATGTAATTTTTCCCATTGAGATCTGATGTATTTGCAAAATGTTCCTTTATTTTTTTTGAGCAGTGTATATGCAACACTACAAGAACAAAGCGACAGACCAAAAAAAGAACCTTCTATTGCTCTCAGCCTACTCCATTTTGTTTTGCTGCTGTGATCTGACTTCCTATTAGAGGATGACTTCTGCATGATCCTACTCTACCTCTACCTATGTAGAGATGTAGCCACGCTCTCTCACTCCCAGGATGGACTATGGCCCCTTTCACATGGACGTTCCGATTGGGTACGCCTGCCCGTTTAGCAGGAGGACCTGATCAGAACCTCTATTCTCCTCTACGGAGTGGCAAGTGCAAATGGACATGTGTCCGTTTACATCCACTGACATCCAATCCACCAAAAAAGCAGATGGGGATCCTTTCCCCTTCCATCTATCAGACAGGCTGTCTGTTTCCATCTGACTGCCCATCGAGGACAATGGGCAGTGTCTGTGTCCGCTCTGCAGCAGCGATGAGGGCAGGGACCTGTCATCCACTTGCTCAGAGGGAATCTGCCGAGAGATTCCACAACGAGCAAGCGAATTTGCTAACCGGTCCGCCCTGTGTAAAAGGGGCCTAAGGGTGATGGTATGTGTAGTTTGAATACATGACTGCAACTAAAGTACACTGCTCATATCAAACAAATGGAAGTAAGGGGGCAAAGAGGAAAGGGAGCTCACAAAAAAGTTATAAGATGGCAGAAAAACACAATAAGAAAATATTTTGTTTAAAAAAAAAAAAATACAGGGCCATTAAGTAGTGGATGTCTATGCCTTATTTTTGGAGAATAAGGATATCCTTTAGTGTCACTTCGAGTATATTAATGGAAATGCCGGTATAACTATATTTATTAAAATCATGGGGGAGGGGAACACAGTGGGTGTCTAGCATAGATCAACATGGTTAGAAGCATTTCTGGTTCTGTGTAAGTTGTTGCATTAGTATCTACAATTTGCATTAAAAGAAATTTAGTAATTAATGGTATCATATACTGTGTATGGTTTAGAAAGACCTGGCTCATCAAGTCATGCATTTACTAAAAGTGGACCTCAAAGTACCAGTACAAATCATCACTAAGTCATTAAGACTGTATGGACTTTGTTTTCTGCTTTTAAATATATTCATTTTGTGCATGAAGGCCAGTCGACACTATTAATTGTAATTGCTTTACAAAGTGAATTTTTTCTTAGCTTACTGAATGAGATGAAGCAAAGTGAAAACTTGTTCACAAAGAATACCTAGTCATATGCAAAAATAATTGAAAGAAAAAATTAATTTTTACTTGCACATAATTGGATGATTGAAATCAGCACAGGTTCACTACATTCACCAAACGAAGAGAAGTTTAAAAAATGAAAATGCTTTTCACGTTTAGTAAAATAAACGCCACCACATTTGCATTTGACAACATAGCACTTAGGCTGGCATACGTGGACCAAAATTTGGCTGGTTCAGCAGCGTCCAACCAAATGTTGGTCCATGCATGGGCAGGGTGGTTGTACACAAGTCAAGCTACAGACTGACTTCTGTATACCAAGCCTTTTCTGAAAATTTCCATATGATCAGTGCTGCCAGCTGTAACTAGCAGCGCTAATCAGTGTATTCTGACGGCGGAGGAAATCTCCCTTCTGGCAGAACACAATAGCTCAGCAATTCTCCCATCCACCTCTAATGTGTCTGAGGATTTGGGTATTTTTTTTGTTGTTGTTCAACCCACTGGTTGAATGAAAATAAATAACTAATCTATGGGCTGCCTAGAGCACAATCTACATGGCTTTCCTTACCCACAGCTAAGAAGTTTCTAAATCCAATACAGTTTTCACCCTGTAAACCTCTACATGATGTGTCAAATGTTTGCAAAAAAATAAGTTTAGATACAGGAGTTTATCAGAGTAGCAGTGGGGCAATGAGAAACATTAAGGCCCCTCACAGGACGATCGTTCCTTTCATCAATTCAGTCATGTTTTTTCAAAGAAAAAAATTAATGAAGTTTACATCAGTTTTTTTACATCCACTACCAATTCCAAAACAGATGCAACAATGGGCTGTTTGTCCATTTACATCCCTTTTGCATCCGTTCAGTTTTTTTTTTTAGGGCTTTGATCTGTTGACGGATGCAGATGTAAACGGACGTAAAAGGATGATCATCCGTTTACATCTGTTTTTCCATAGAGATGCATTGATGTCCACATTTCATCCGTAAACAGATGGATGAAAACCAGACAAGCGGTCCACACGTGTTAAAAGGGGCCTAAAAGAATTCAGGGAGTTTGAGCTTTGCAAATAGCCCTATAGTCCCACAACACATTCAAAATGAAACCAGGAGAACATAAGCGTGCTCTGTGTAACAAATGCATAATCAATATATTTTATTTCAACAGAGCAGAACTGAGACAAGAGGAGATATATATATATATATATATATATATATATATATATATATATATACATACACACATATATATATACATATATATATATACACACACACACATATACATGTTTAATTCTATCCAAAACTGTCCACCTGAAAGTCAAATGATAGCAGCGTTAAGCAAAAATCTCTATCCCAATTGAGCTTTAAGCACAATTGATTTAGGGGACATACAGAAAACAATGGAATAATGATCAGCCTTTGTCCAATGAGGTAATGGATGGAGGATGTGTAATGCACTGCTACCATGACAGTGATCTATTTTGCTTGTCCATAGGGATCTTTAATCCAGACATCCGGATCTGGATGTGTCTGTTGCTTCTTAGTAATAATTCCATGCAATACACATGTATTACTTCACTGAGAGCCACTCTCTTGAGTCATTCTAAGCAACAAAGTTAATATAAAATCCAAGAGCAGAATTCACGTCTGTAATTTATACCAATGCTTTATATTTAAGGCACAGAGAATTCGTTATCTAGAAATATGTTTCATTAATAACATTATGTTGAAAAGGACATGCTTAAATTATTCTGGATAAAAGATCCCAAACTACTTGGGTTCCTAGCATGTGGCTTTTGAGCTTTACGCAGCTCTCTTCTTCTTTTGATGTGGTTTACAGCATCTTCTGTATTTTACACTTCCCTTAAAGCCCAATGCTGTGCTCTAGAAATAAATGCCCCAGCAGCAAACCCTCCTCACACTGCAAGGGTTAAAGTAGAATTTCAGGCTAAACCTAACTAGTCTTAAAAATGTCCTCTCCTAACATCTATGCTGACTAACCTGTGCAAGAAAGCTGTATATGCTTACCTATTTTCAGCCTGCTCCAGTTTGGTCACATGATCTAGCCCCCTTGTGTCAGCCAGCGCTGGCTGCAGGGGAGAGGAGGGAGTGGCAACAATGGATGGACCAATAGAGCCTATAGGCAATGTTAAGACTCCCAGAGTTCCCAGCCATTGTCAGCCACTTTCTCCTCTCCACTGCAGCTGGCTAACACAGGGGATCACACGACTGGATGACAGCGGGTTGAAAATAGATAAGTGTATGTATACATCTTTGTTACAAGTGTAGAGATGTGCTGGTTGCTTTAAATCTTAAACAGCAGTTGCAAAGCATTTTTTTTTTTCTTTTCCCTCGTTGTGAGTGACAGACAGGAAAAGCAGGACTGTGCTCTGATTGGTGGTTGCTACAGCTGAGAAGGATCCACCCATAGCAGCACTGTTGCAGCTGAACTTATGATTGGCTGTGGAGGGAAAGGAGAGAGGAAAAAGGAAGAAGAAGCACATGTGGGGAGGCAGACATTTTCAGGGGACCGCATGGAGCAAGGGCTCCTGGTGTAGTCACAGATTCTAACTCTCTGTGCTGCTAGAGCCCATGGGCTGGGCTTGTTTAGCAGAAAAAATTGTTGCAGGACGACAGTGTGCAAACTAAGGATTGTCCTGCCTGACACTCAGGATTACAGCCACTCAAGTGCATGTGTCTCTCAAAGTCTGGAGCTGCTGAAAGAGAGAGGATTTCTACTGCTGCCTAATGCGATCTAGAGGACAATACAGAAACAGTGAGTACTCTGTGATGAAAGGGGATTTTGATATTGCTGCATTTGCTGTTCCTCTCTGGAGAATGGTCATGAGAAAGCCTGCTCTCTAATTCTCAGAGTGACACAGATCTTGGAAAGTCCAAGCTGCTCAGAATTAGCTATTCCTGATGCTGATTGATGAGAGAACTCTGTCTCTGTATATTACTGGTTTGTCTCCTCAAGACTTGTGCTGTGGCTGAAGAGTGTGTTTAGTTCCAAGTCCCCACAAAAGTTTGCTGCTTTAAATATACTGAGCAAGTGTCAGTATATCAGGATTTCACCTGTATGGTAAAGATTTGCTGAAGTGTTGTTTTCTTCTATTGCAATGTTCACTGGAAGATTCTGCTTAAAGGAGACTGTGCTATCCTGCTACCCCTGGATTACAAATACTCTCCCATGCAGAGAGTGAGCGCTCTTCCATTGATTAAAGGGTCCCAACGTTGAGAGACTTTAAGTTTCATCCCACTGGCCAGTGGTTAGGTAGGACATATCTGCTCTAGATAGTACTGCTATAGCAAATGTCAATAAGTTGCTAAATCTCATTAACAGTTATTGTTTCATGTGTCAATGTCACCCTAGTCAGTGTGATACTAGTCAGTTTTTGGAGTCTTTGGCGAGTGAATTGTGATTTCTTACTAACTGTGTTATGCAAAGTGGTATCTGTGTTTTGTGTACATTACCTGTGTTAAATCAGCTAGTTCTTTTTCAGGGTTTGTCTTCTTCAATAAAACCCATAAAAAATATTCTCAGAGTATAGCAGTGGTTTGGGTATAATCGGAGGTGTCACCAGATTAAGGTGGGAGCTGAACCTATATATCTAGCCAAGCATCACCCAAGGGTGTGCTACACACAGCTAGGTCAGCCAAAGTGTTGAGAGGTGAGAGGAACATTTTTAGTCTAGGTCAGGGGTGGGCAACTGTGGCCCTCCAGCTGTTGGTTAACTACAAGTCCCATCATGCCTCTGCCTTTTTTTTTTTTAAGTCCGCAAACGTGAGACTGTAACGAAAAAACCCGTAAGTGTCCGCAAAAAAGTGCAAGTGCAGAAACACACACACGAAAAACGTGCACTTAGGGGTGTGTTTGTCCTACCCCCGAAAGGGTTGGACCGTTCACCCGATCCCCCGGGGCACGAAGCTCCTGACAGGGACAAGGTTCCCATTTGGTCCTCCTGGCCAAAAGGCCTGGTGGACCACCGTTCCTTATGCCCAGCCGAAGCCGGACATCCAGTACTAGGCAAGGGGGTTCTCCCGAAGAGAAAACCCCCTAGGGATCAGGGGAGGAAGGAACCGTATGGCCACACATCCTCCCCCTAGACTTCAGGTAAGGCCCGAGGACCCACACCCTCCATCCGTGAAAAACACACACATAAGAAAGCAAAAAGTGACAAAACGTGGGAGTGATATAAATAAATAGAATAAAATAAAAAAGTGGTACCGTGCCTAATAGTGCACAGACCAGGCCCTGAGGCCTGTAGCAAAAATTGCCCCGGACTTAGCCAAAAGACCTGGTCCTTAGGGCGCTGTGCAAAAAGAGGTGAAAAACAGTGGCCATGTGTCATCTTCACACCGTGGGGTCCCACACCCAAGTGTTACTAGTGACACCCCTGAGAGCGTCTTCCCCAGGGGGCACTGAGTTTGCGGACTTTTTGCGTCCCCGACCCCAGGCCAGACCAAGGTAGCCTGCTCAAACCAGGAGGAACTGGGTCTTTCCGGTCTCCCCAGAGGAATTACTCCCAAGGCCCCAGAACGAATCATGGCGCTCCCTGGTTTCTGTCCCTCCGGTACTAGCCTTCCGGACCCCCATCATACCAGTGGGGGTACTGTACAACAACCATCCCCGTAAACTAGAATGGTCGGTAGCACCCCCACTGGACACTGATAAGAACAGATACTACACTTGATCTTAGCCAAAAGGCCGAGAAGCATGCCTCTGCCTTTGGGAGTCATGCTTGTAACAGTGAGTTTTGCAATGCCTCATGGGAGTTCTACAACAGCTGGAGGGCCACAGTTGCCCACCCCTGGTCTAGTTAGTGTTAGCCTGGAATTCTACTATAAGCCCTGGTTCATGCCGATGCAACTTGTTATGCAATTTGACAGTTTCAAATTTCATGACAAGTTGCACCCTATTGTCGGCAATAGAACTGTCCAAATTGGTGTGACTCTGACTTTGTCGGAGTCGCACTGATTTTGAAACAACGTCCTGCACTATTTTTTGCGATTTCAGGTGCAACGTCCATAGATATCTGTGCGTGAAGTCGCACAGATGTCAGCCAGGTCGCACCTGAAGTCGCATTCTCACGTAACTTTGAAATTGTGTGACTTTAAGTGAAGTTGCATGATTTCAAAGTTGGATCCAGTGTGAACCAAGTTTATTAATTCTGTGGGTGAAAGAGAAAGCTGTAATACTTAGCTTATTCCCTGCTACAACAACTTTTCTCCATGCTGTGCAACTAGTCCTCGGCTGGCAGTCACTCTATGATGTCATCACATACATAAGGATGGCAGGGAACCACAACTCAGAGCGCTGGTGAGAATTGCATTAGCGGAATTGAGGGATAAGGTAAGTCTTACAGCCTTTTCCTGTACTCTTTAGAGTCATTGAGCATTTAACCCTTGCAGCATGTAGGGAAGAAGCACTGCCAGGGTATTTTTGTTTTAATTTCAGAGTTCAAAGAGGATAAAGTGAAATACAAGTTACCTCATTTATATAGCTCCTTAAAACACTCCTTAGACACTGCCACGTTGCTCACTCAGGGCAAAGGCCTCATGCACAGTGGATGTAAATACGCCGTGTTTAAGGGCATTTTACTTTTTCGTTCGGCCTCTAAACACCTCTTTGTAAACCTATTTGGCCGTGCACATAGAGGTGTTTACAGACATATTAGAAGAGGAACATTTAGAGGTTGAAAAAGAAAAGCACCACCAGTGATTTCAGGAGAGGAGCACTTGGGTAGAAAAAAGGCTAAATACGCCTAAACGTGTGTAGATGTGCCCAAATGTGCCTAAACACTAGGAACGTTTATCGTTTAAGCGTTCATTCATTCCAATGGCCGGAATAAATTAATATTCTGGCTAATGGACTGCATGAATTGCCAAAATGTTTGATTTACCTAAACGTTTTTTTTTTTTTAAAGTATAGCTTTAGGTATGTTTTATAAGGTGCCTTTTCCTCCCCTGGATGAAAGGCGTCTAGGTGAGGAAAAAAAAAAGTCCTATGAGCCTTACAAAGACAGCCCCCCACCTCAACTCATGGATACTCATCTCTCAGGCAATCCTTCCTCTGTCCCAAAGGGTATTTACAGTATGTCAGTTAAGCTAGTGGCAGCAATCGAGAGTGCTGTCAAAGTGAGAAACAATGGTTTGGGGGTTGGGGATTTTGCATAGACACTGTCACTGTACCCCAAATGGGAAAGGTGACAGTACCTTTTTAATTAAAGCTTTGGGACTTCTGTTATAATGCTTCATTGCAAGTTGCAGTAACAGTGAGGGCTATATTCCCTTTAACTTGTTTTTTAATACCAGTCTAAAATAACAGTCTGGAAATCTGACGTCTATTTCTAGTACTTGTATATAAAGTGTTTGCTGGGCTGCCATCTAGATGAATCCACCGTCATATTATATTTGAAGAAATTCCTGAGCCACTGAACAAGCCAAAGTAACTTTCCCCACAGACAATGAGGCAATCAATATTGTGTACAACTCAACTACTGTAAAACAAGACAAACAGCATGTGTCACTAGACTCAGAAGCACAATACTGTTTGCTTTAATACAGACAAGAGCGTCTCACAAAAATATATGTTGAAGCTTTTGGGAGAGAGGCATTGTGAACACACAGAGCTTAGATGGAAATACTTAATTTCCCCTGTATGTTCAATGGAGGGGCTGCCTTAAGAGGGTCACACATGACAATCTTCAGTCAATAGCAGCCACTTTTGACCCACAAATGCAATTGAAAGTAATCACCAGAAACAAAGCAATCTACCACCTAAGAATTTGAATGGCCACCAGAAATTGGTCAACTGTGAAGCCATAACTGGCCAATAAATGGACAGTTTCAATACAGTTTATTGAAAGATCATATTAAAATGGAATTGATGGTAGTAATTTCAACAAACACTGATTTTACCACTACCTTAGCACTTTAGCTCCCATCGTCTTACAGTTTATTGAAAGTGCCATTTTATTTCTTCATTTACTTTGGAATTTTGACAAAAAAAATGGAATAAAAAGTTTGAATCTATCAAATTGTCACCTGAATGGCCAGCTTATAGGCTATCAAAATAACATGTACTGCAGAACCATCTGCAAACTTAAACTGGTATTAAACCCCAAAACAAAAAATTATTAAAATTGCCATTTGCCAATTCTTAGATGTGATGACTGAATTAGGTTTCCTTTTTTAAGCAGTTTTCCTTCATTTTCTCCAGTTGATATGCCACAAGTTTATTATTTTTCAACTTCTGTACAGACCAAGCTGTCCAGACAAAGTAGCAGTGAGAGGATTGAGAGACTATTTACCACTGACAGGGGTGCTTACATTGGTCACTTTTTGTTAATTATGTAAAACCTTTCTCCTAAACAGAAGAAAACAGTTTTCTGTAACTGCTTATAAAGTGTTAGCTGGAGTACAGCTTCAATTTGTTAGCCAAGTCTATCTGAATCTGCTAATTTAAAGCCCAGTACACACTAAGAAAATAGAAAACGATCGTCAGGTTTTCTGTTATGTTTCACAGTATGACAATTCTCGTACGACAAAGGCTTTTTTTGTTGTTTATTGTTTCTGATCATGCACAGTCTTTCGTGCCTGATTTTCCTTGTGCGAAAAACTGCAAGGAAACAGTACACGTTAAAAGGAAAATCATTAGTTCTGTTCACGTACGAGAAAAATTCGTCCCTTTGGAAATTTTTGTTTGGAAAGTCTGAATTCGATATTGAAAAGTTGTGTACACACACTATACAAAAATCAAATTATTGTGCCTCATACAGAATTTTTCAGATTTTCTCGAATTGTGTACCCTACTTAACATTACGCTCTTTCCAAACTGACAATACTGCTGTCCAAAGGTGTCTACATTATTACTTCATCCAGAAAGTAGACACTCAAGATTGGAAGAGTGGTACTGACCAAATCACCAGGTGGAAAAAAGCCTAAACAAAGAAAATAAAGGTAGTCATTACTAACTAGCAGTTGGTAAGCTGCAAAATATTACATTTTTATTTTTGGGTTTATTACCACTTTAAATAGTTCATCAAGCATCTGTGGTAATGTGAGGCTTATCACACTTCTTTTACACTCGGTGTCAGGGAAAGCCTGTGTGTGAATTTGCCATTAGGCACTGCAGGCTTATGTCTATAGGCGGCAGGGTAAAAAAGGCATTTTTCTGCTACATAAGGTTTGGCCATTTTATAGTTATCAGTAGGAATAGTCATTTCATAGAAGGTTATCTACATGGTACCATAATGTTCTAAGTCAGGTTAGGACCATGTTCACAAAGAAATGTTCTGTGTAGAAGAGCTGATCCAAGCAGATGAGTGTTATATATGGAATAAAAAAATGTGTGACTATAGGTTCCCAAATCTAATGGTAATGAGATATAATGTAAAACCTGATACAATTACTTATTTGTCTGTACGATGGTAAATTACATCTGACTGTCTCTGTTAGACATCAGGTACATTTGCCCTTTTTAATTCAGGCTTATTTACTACTTAAAATACTACTAATATTTTAAAGTACGTATTTATTGCTTTTTCATGTTCACTATTCCAGCAATATCTGATTGTATGTCTGTATGGTTTAAGAATAATGTATACTTGCAGTCTAGACTCATAAGATTGTGAACAGAATATGACTCAGCCTTGCTCAGTCGTATTGACACCACTGAGTGGTTTGTTGATATTATGCACTCAATACTCCTGTCAATGAGATGTTGTTGGTCAATCGAGATTATAGAATTATTTGGTCAGCAAGGTGGGGAATAAACTTTGAAGAAATTCCTTTTTTATTCATGTTGTCAGAGGCATATAACCACTTATGAGACTGTCAGGTCTACTAAAAGCAGAGTGATCAATGATTGATTGTTCAAAAATTGATTTACTATACTCAGTTTATGAAAATAAGGTAATACTATGGGATCACCATTGCTTTCATTGCCTTTGCAACTCAATTTCAACATGAAATAATGATTGCTTGGAATAACAGCGAACTATGGTACACAGAACCCCAAATGTGGTTTACACCATGCCTATGCATGGTACGTGACTTCTACCCATACCCAAGAAAAACATGGGGGCTGCCATGGCTGGACTCCTTTTAAAAATGCTATGTGTCTGGCTATTATATGGATCCTCTCTCTTCAGTACTTTGAAACGAGTGTGCAGATCAGGCAAGTATAAATACAGGCAGAACTGGTCTGCATACTTTCTCCAAGTTAATAACTGAAACCAGTGAGTCAATCTACAGTAAAAGCCAAGCAATGAAGCAGGGGTCAGCAGTAGCAACCCCCAAATTTCTTTGAGTCTATGACTCAACTTAACTCTTAAGAGCATTTTTTGTCCATTGAGGAAAATCTGGGTTTGCCTGCATGGAGACGGTTTTGCCTACCCTTGAATCAACGTAAATAAGCAAAATATTGAGGTTGAAGTAGCAGTAGAATCCTATCCCTCCAGCATCTAGATGACTGCTACATTGTTTATGTAAGCTAAACTAAGCTGCATGTAACCGAGTGGAGCAGCAATCACTTCTCATTTTCTGGAAGATTGCTGGAATTCCCTTCTTTCTGATGGGTTAACTCAGAGAGAAGGGATGGCACAGACACATTAACGCCTGCGAGTCATATTACATCAGGCAAATCCAATCTGTATTCTTGGCTAACTGAATACAGATGAGCATGGGAAGATTGGATTTTCAGATCAAAAGAAGTCAAAGAAGCACATTAATTTTTAAGCAGACCAATGGCATGACAGCACTGCATTCAGCCAGCCAGGAATCCCACTTTAAATAATGGTCACATCCAACAGTGGACTCAGGTGTTTAGATTCTTGTGCAACCAAACATATGATTAGCATTAGCATCTTGCTGCCGGCCAAAATTAAATTAACCCACTGCGCGCCGTGGCTAAAAAACAATTCTAAAGATGCCGCTTTTCCATATTCAAGTTTCACTAGGTAAATGGAAGGTTAGTGATCATGAAAGGATTTAAGCATTGTGCACCTCCGTTCACACTCCTCATCTATTCTTGTCCTTGTCAGTGATTATAAGGATGTGACTTTGGTCCCTTTAATTAGACAGTGCAGTGCTGTAGCCACAGCTTGCTTCCACTTCAAAGTGCTAATTGTTTCCAGTTTCCTTATCACGCTCGGCCCAAATCGCAGTTTAATCTGAATGACAATTGTTCAGGATAATAATCTACAGTATGCCGCAGCTGATATTTTCAGATAAACTGCGGGGTGTTCATCTTGAAAGATTAATCAAGAAGCAGAAATGCATAAGCATCTGTAAATCTCAATTTAATACTAATCCTTTGGTGAACTAGAAAAAAAAAAAAAAAAAAAAAACTATTTCACATCATCAGCAGCAGCAGCAGCACCACCAAACGTTGCCTGCTTGACATGATGCACAGCCATAGGCAACAGCCCTGCGTGTGTGTACTAGAGATAGTGTGCAGAATATTATCACTGAACACAGCTCCCTCCTGCACTCTCCTGAATCATAGTATTTTACAGCCGAGAAGTGCAAGGGTTAACATGGTTACTGAAAAAGGTCAGGCGGCACAGTATGTGGTCATTGAAACCCTGCAGTAAATGTTTAGTATATAAAAAAAAAAAAAATTTAAACTCTCTGCTTCCCAAAATGAAGTGAGGATGGAGATGTGTGTTGGAGCTGTACCCATTTCCCATATGCAGATACATTTGCCATCAATCATTGCTGCATCCCTCAGGTTTTGAACTTTGAATGATAACATAGGAGTACAATATCATGCACGCATGCTGTATGGGCTAGCACTTTGGAGTGACGGTCCGAGCAGCTTTCTAACAAGCATGCAGTGGCTGCAGACCCCTGATAGGAATGGCTGGATGCATGCAAGGAAGAAGGATTTGTGCTGTACATTTGGAAAATACAAGTTCACACAATGGGGATATTGGGGAAAGGGAAGGAATGCATACATACCTGTCACCGGTTTCTTCTCAAAACAAAGAAAATTACATACCAATGCTTCTATAGTAGGTTTTTTTCCCTTTTTTCCATTGCTACATTCCTATATTCTTCATTCATCCATAGCCTGTTACAATATGAGGCTGCTTCACAGTGATTTGACTCAAGTGCAATCAGGCATGTTGCTAGTCTGCAATGGTATCTGTTCCTCTAAATTCCACCGTGCTCTCCTGGCAGCGTCAAATGCATTTTTTTAGAACTCCTCCTGCTATTTCTATCTATCACTTCCTACTGAGGCACTATTTATACGGCGTGTCTGTGATATAAAAAAAAAAGGGAGTCGGATTCCCACTTCTGCGAGAAAAAAAAAAAAAAGGAAAACCGTTAAGAACTAAGCGTAGTAGACGTCCTGGTGTTTTCAGAGCGGAGAACTTCACATATCGCTGTTCCTTCTGCCTGGGTTTCTGAATGCAGCACACACTGCAATAGCCACAGCCCACCTCTGTTGAAAGCAGCCCCTCCACTTGCCAGCTTGAGTACAAGAAAAAAAAAAAAACAAAGGAAAAAAAAACCAGCATTAGAGGCTGAGTGAAAGTCCTTGCTCACACATCCAGCACATGAGATGCACTCTGAAAGCCAGCAGGTGCATCACTGGCCACGGCACCGATAGCAGTGTGAGGTACCGCCTCTAGCTTGTAGAGGAAATGTGGTTGCTAGGGCCATGTCTCGGCTAACCTTTCATTTATCACAATAACGTGACCAGGAGTGACAACTGCACTGCCATTTCTTTCAGCACAGTCTTTTCACTGCCACTGGACACTTCAATAATAAAACTGATGGATGCCTTCCTAATAGTTGATGCATGCTTGCCGAAGACAAGAACGGAAATATCCCAGCGCACACATTTATTTCATTGTGTTGGATGCTTTGTGCCCGTTACACACAGTTGTGAAACAAGCTGATTTTTCAAACTTATTAAAAGAAATAAGTTACACCATTTAAATAGTTAATGCAAACCCTGATTGGATGTCATTTACTGTACTTTGCTAAAATTCTGTGTATCATAGAAATGAAAAAATAATATTTTTACCATTTGCAACTTTTTTGCACCTCGGTGCTGCTGATCTTCTTTAAATCCACTTCTTGTCTACCTGCATTTACTCCAGCATTGGAAGAACAATGACATAATTGACGTAACTTGCCCTCATGGCTATAGTAGGTCAATGATATTAATATTACACTGCACCCAAGAACTATCTTTTTATGCAATAAAGCTGCTACCTTTAAACTGTCAAACCAAAGGAAGATTCATAAATCATAAGAAAGCGCTCACAAAATAAATAGTACACCCTTAGCCCCTGCGGCTAAATGGGTAGTGGTTGGGGGTGGTAAAAGTGCAGCTAAAACACCAGATTTTACTGCCCCTCAAACTCATGTGTGAATTATCCCTTATAATTAAAATGTGACATGAAGTCAAACACCAAAGTAACAAACACTTGTACAGTATATATGCAAAGGAAGAAACTTTTATCTTCATTCCAACACTGCAAGTGAACCCAAGCAAATCACCACTGGTGCAGCTACTTAAAGAAATGCAGCTCACCATTTTTTTTTTACATTGCAAATCAAGGAAGGTCAAACAGTGTCTAAAAGATCCACTCACGGGTTGACCGCTCCACTCTTAACTGCATCTCAGAAGATGTAACCATATCTTTGGGCCGGAGTCCCATATATGTATCCAAAGAAATAAACTCAAATAGCGAAAGGTTTTAAAATAAAAATATACACACTCAGAGCGGTATTAGGTAAGTATTAGGGAAATATATCCATAAAACCACCACCAGGCATAAAAACATGAGGAAACACAATGTCCGTGGATGTGGTGATGTCACAAGACCCACCCAATAGATACTGTGCATGTTTCATCACATGGACTTACTCAGAGGTTCCTACATAACATTGATCCAATATGGATGGCCATGTGTCCATATTAGGTCCAAGCATCCCCGATCTTCTGCTTGTAGCTCATTGGCCCAGCAATGACAGCTTGCTTCCAGATTCAGATGAACTGGGTCCAGGCTGAACCTAAGCACAAACCCAAACTCATCACTAGTCTCAATCGGGGGTGCATGTGACAGGGTGTCAAGGCAGGAGAGTGGCAGAAAATTGTAACCCCACAAGAGGAAGTACCTTCATAGCAGGTTGACAAGGTAACATTTTAATGAAAGTAGCAGGTTTAAAAAGATGGAAAAACTTTTGAAATCACATTAATATGTTAAAGGATAAGTTTACCTTTCACAACATGTTACACCCATATTCAGTGTGTAACATGTAACATGTTATGATCAGACTGGCCCCCATTCTGACGGCTAGTGGGGGATCTTCTCTTCCCCCACTAGCTGTCAAGTTTAAAAAAAATGTGGCCTGTGCTGTGAATGAGAAGCTACAAGTCCCGACAGTCTTAGCGGCTATCAGCTTGTAGTTCTCAATGAACTACCACGGCACTGTGGAGCGCCGTGGTAGTTCATTGAAGCTTCCTGTCAGTATATCTGCTTGTCCATACATCCTGTACGGGCAAGCAGATATACTGACAAATTTGCAGGAGATCTGTACGGCATCAGCGAACTGCTGATCGCCAGTGCAATGGTTCACAGGCTCCTGCAACAAAAAATGGTAAATGCACATTTTTTTACTTGCAAAAAACTTGTATTTATTATTTTTTGTATAAAGGTGAACTTATCCTATAAAGCCGAACTCCAGGTATATTTATTGCATACTTGCCAGCGTGGCATACTGTAAGTATGCATATCTCATACCTGAGGGTCAGTTGTGGAGACTGGCAATGACTGTTGCAGTTGGCCCTACTATAGAGATACCAGCAATCTTCTGGGTTCCATGTGAGGGGCTTCCTCTTTGAACAGTGACTACACCACGGGATCACTCACTTGGCACTGGTGCCATTCATAATTTTTCAATGAGTACAAGGCATTCTCTAATTGGGCGAGGTGGAGAGAAGGGTCAGTGACATCACGATCTACAGCTTGTCCAATCAGAGAATGCCAGATCATGTTAAAGAGAAATTACACCTATGCAAAAGCAATGAGAAGTAGATTTTGACCACTGCAACCAAAAAGTTTGTGAATTTAGGCTGTGCACCTTGTGTGAAGTGATTAATACTAAAACTCCCACTTTGCTCTCAACTGTCAAGTCAAGAATGTAAATGTATTGTTTGTGACTGCTACCTAGCACAATGCTAAACCGTCACCGACTGCCCACTGTAGCTGCATAGCAAATACCAATAGGTACCTGCATATAACCTGTTTATTGTTAGGAAGGCGTTTAAGCCCCAAAGCGAACACTGTCAAATTATGCTAAAGCCAACCAGTGCTAGCATGGTCAAGCTCTGGACTACCCCTTGCATCTCAAAACTGGTCACTAAATGTGGTAGGTAGGCATACCTTTTATTTAGACATTCTGCACTAGATACACCCAGAGGATTAAAGTTTTTTTGTATGTGCCCTGCCTCTTTTAGTAAAAACTACTACAGACAGGAATAGTTACATTCCAGTAGACAGTTGCCACCACCCCGTATGGCTCAGAAGTATCCCTAAAGGTCAAATTTTAAGGATACGTAGGAATTGAGATAATTTGGAGGACTTTCATACTCAAGCCAGGATCCTTAAAGATAGTTTTCTGGAAAGGGGGTATGACTCCCCGCAATTAGAGATGGTTATTAGGGAAGCTGCCGATCTTGATAGGTCTTCTCTTCTGGCAGATAAGGAGACCAACAGATCTGTTAAAATGTATCCATTTATTACCAACTTTTCTGTTCAGTTTAGAGAGGTAGAAAGGATTTTTAAAAGGAATTGGAGGATTTTGAAAGAGGACCCAGTTCTAGCGGGTTTTCTACCTGATAAGCCAGAGGTAATATTCAGATGAGCACCTCTGTTAAGGAATAGGATAGCTCCTAATATAGTAGATCCACCTAAGGAGTTGTCATTTTTTTTCAGAGCTTAGCGGTTTTTTTTCTTTCAACAGATGCATGATCTGTACGGTCAATAATGCAAGGAAGAGACCTCTACACTCTTCTGCATCTTGTTCCACGGGCAGAGAGTATAAGATCAATTCTTTGATCACTTGTAATAGCAGGTATGTTGTGTACCTCCTAGAGAGTTTGTGTAAAAAACAGTATATTGGCAGC